>NC_133148.1:22830095-23075095 GCF_048418815.1 Hemitrygon akajei | reverse complement strand
AACACAAAATAATTGATTGCATAACTATTCACCCCCTTCAAGTTAGTACTTAGTAGATGCACCTTTGGCAGCAATTACAGCCTTGAGTCTGTGTGGATGGGTTTCTATCAGCTTTCCACATCTGGACACTGCAATTTTTCCCCATTCTTCTTTACAAAACTGCTCAAGCTCTGTCAGATTGCATGGGGATCGTAAGTGAACTGCCCGTTTCAAGTCCAGCCACAAATTCTGAATTGGATTTAGGTCTAGACTCTGATTTGGCCACTCCAGGACATGAACCTTGTTGTTTTTAAGCTTTGGCTTTATTTTTAGAGTCATTGTCTTGCTGGAAAACAGATCTTCACCCAAGTTGCAGTTCTTTTGCAGACTGCATCAGGTTTCTCTCTAGAACTTCCCTGTCACTCATTTTACCCTCTACCTTCACAAACCTTCCAGGGCCTACACCAGTGAAGCATTCTCACAGCATGATGCAGCCACCACCAAGCTTCACGGTAGGGATGATGCATTTTTGAAGATGAGCTCTGTTTGGCTTACGCCAAACATAGCACTTAGTCTAATGTGCCAAAAAGCTCAATTTTGATTTCATCAGACCATAGAACCTTCTTCCAGCTGACTTCAGAGTCTCCCACGTGCCTCCTGGCAAACTCTAGCTGAGAGTTCATGAGTTTTTTTTCAACAGTGGCTTTCTCTTTGCCACTCTCCCACAAACCTGTGACTGGTGAAGCACCCGGGCAACAGTTGTTGTACGCATAGTCTCTCCCATCTCAGCCACTAAAGCTTGTAACTCCTCCAGAGTTGCCATAGGTCTCTTTGTGGCCTCCCTCACCAGTCCTCTTCTTGCATGTCACTCAATATTTGAGGATGGCCTGCTCTAGTCATACTTTTCCATTTCTTGATGATTGACTTAACTGTATTCCAAGGGATATTCAGTGACTTGGAAATGGTTTTGTATCCATTTCCTGGTTTGTGCTTTTCAGCAATTTTTTTGCAGAGTTGCTTGGAGTGTTCTTTTGTCTTCATGGTGTAGTTTTTGCCAGGATACTGACACACTAGCAGATGGACCTTCCAGATACAGGTGTATTTTTACAACAATCAATTGAAACACCTTGACTGTACACGGAGGTCTCCAAAAACAGATCTCAATTTAACTAACACACACAAAATGCTGGTGGAATGCAGCAGGCCAGGCAGCATATTTCCTTTCTTCCTTTCCTTCCTTCCTTCCTTACTTACTTTCCCCCTCCTTTTTTTCTCTCTCTGCCCCTCTCACAATCACTCCTTGCCTGTTCTCCATCTCCCTCTGGTGCTCCCTTCCCCCTTTCTTTCTCCCTAGGCCTCCCATCCAATGATCCTTTCCCTTCTCCAGCTCTGTATCACTTTCGCCAATCACCTTTCCAGCTCTTAGCTTCACCCCACCCCCTCCGGTCTTCTCCTATCATTTCACATTTCCCCCTCCCCCTCCTACTTTCCAATCTCTTACTATCTTTTCTTTCAGTTAGTCTTGACAAAGGGTCTCGGCCCGAAACGTTGACTGTATTTCTCCCTATAGATGCCGCCTGGCCTGCTGTATTCCACCAGCATTTTGTGTGTGTTGCTTGAATTTCCAGCATCTGCAGATTTCCTCATGTTTGCTCAATTTAACTAATTAAGTAACTTATAAAACCAACTGGCTGCACCAGTGATGATTTGGTGTGTCATATTAAAGGGGGGGGGGTGAATACTTATGCAATCAATTACTTTGTGTTCTATATTTATGATCAATGTCGATCACTTTGTAGAGCTCTCTTCACTTTGACACAAAAGTGCCTTTTCCTGTTGATCAGTGTCAGAAAAGCCAAATTAAATCCACTGTGTTTCAATGTTGTAAAACAATAAAGCATGAAAACCTCCTGGGGGGTGAATACATTGTTATCTCCCCCATTCCAAGTGCCTGTAAACATGCCTCTAAACTTTGCTGTTTTATCTGTTTCTACCACCTCCCCAGCTGCCAATTCCAGGCACTAGCACTCCCCGTGTAAAAAAAACTGCCTCATAAAATCTCCTTTAAACTTTCCCCTTTCCCCTTTACACTTCGAGTATTAGAAATTGCTAGCCTGGGGAAACAGATTTGTCTACACCAGGGGATCCCAACTTTTTAATGCCACGGATGCCTGTCGTTAATCGAGGGTCTGTGGACCCCAGACTGGGATGCCCTGATCTACACTAATAACGTCCCTCATAATTTTATATATTTCCATCAAGTACAGTTTCTGAGTCTCCATTTCTGAATTCTTCAATTGCTTTAAACCTCTTGATCTGCTTAAGCTCAAAAGAATGAAAGCCTGCACTAGTTTAACCCTTGCAGCCCCAGTATTGCCCCATTCCCTTCTCTCCAACTGGGATATCCTCCGAGCTCAGCAGCCAGCTGTTTGTTTTTATAACCTGAAGCAACTTTTCTGTCTCGCACTGTAGCATTGCCGTAAAAAAAAAATTCATATGTCAGTAATAAAAATGAATGGCAGGATTCTTAGCAGTGAGGAGGTAAAGGGTCGTGGAGGCCACGTCTATAGATCCCTCAAAATTGACTGGGTGGTAAGAAGGCGTATGGTGTGATGGCTTTCATCAATCCGGAGATTGAGTTTAAGAGTGCAGCTCCATAAAACTCTGGTTATATCACACTTGCAATATTATATTCAGTTCCGGTTGCGGAATTACAGGATGAATGTGGAAGCTGTAGAGAGGTGCAGAGAAGCTTGACCAGGATGCTGCCTGGATTAGAGATCATATCTGAAGTGGAAAGGTCAAACGGGCTGGAACGAAGAAGGATTGACAGAGTGGACAGCCACTGCCTTCTTTCCCCAGGGCAGCCAGGGCAGATACCATTAAGATGGCGGAGGAAAGTGGAGGGGAGATGTCAGAAGGAGGTTGAATTACACAGACGAATGCCTGGAATGCACAGCCGGATGGTGGTTGTTGTGCCGATCCAATTAAATCAGCAATCAAATGGCCAAACGAACTAATCCCCTCTGCAGACATAATCCAGGTACCCTTCCATTTTGCTCACAATCATGTGCCTATCTAAAAGTCTTTTAAACATCCCGAATGTGTCTGCCTCTACCATCACCCCAGGCAGTGCATTCTGCACACCTACAACTCTATGTCTCATGTCTCCTTTGAAAATACAACCTCTCACCTAGACAGTATGTCTCCGGAATTACACATATCAATTTGACAGTTCTCTGCTTCTTCCCAGCTCTACTCCTTCTTCTGCTTGGCAAGATTAAGTTAATGGGAGGGAGGAGAGGGGGAACTGTGTGAGAATAGAAGAGGGGACAGTGAGAGAAGGGGGAGGGGACAGGAGACAGAAGGGGGGAGAGGGGAGGGGGATGAGACAGTGATGGGAGAGGTAGGGGGATGGGACAGTGTGGAAAGGGGGAACAGGACAGTAAAGGGAGAGGGGAGGAAGGGTACAGTGTGCAGATGGGGGGAGGGAACAGTGTGGGGAGGGGAAGGGAGGGGACAGTCTGGGACTGGGAGGGGAGGGAGGGTACAGTGTGCAGATGGGGGAGAGGGAACAGTGTGTGGAGAGAGGAGGGGGAGTGGACAATGTGGGGAGGGGAGTGTACAGTGTGGTGTAGAGGAGCGGACAGTGTGGCGTAGGGGAGAGGACAGTGTGCGGAGGGGAGGAGGAAAGGACATTGTGGAGAGGGGACAGTAGAGGACAATGTAGGGAGGGGCAGGGTGAATGAGAGAGATCAGTGTGGGAAGGGGAGGGGGATAGGACAGTGTGGGGAGAGGGGAGGGGGAAGGGACAAAACAGGGACAGAAGAGGGGGCACGGACAGTGTGGGGAGAGAGGAGAAGAGGGGACTGTGTGAGCAGAGGGGAGGGAACAGTGTGAGGAGAAGGAACAAGTGGAGATGTGTGGGAGTGGGGGGAGGTGGAGTCAGTGTAAGGAGAGGGGAGGGGAAAGGGACTGTGGGAAGAGGGGATAGGAAGGGGACAGTATGGGGAGTGAGAAGGGGTGGGGTCAGTGTAGGGAGGGGGGACACTACAGTGTGAGGAGAGGGCAGGGAGGTTTGACAGTGTGGGGAGGGTGAGAAGAGGGGACAGTGTGGTAAAAGAGGAGGGGAGGAGGGGATGTTGTGGGCAGAGTGGAGGGGGAGGAGATAGTGTGGGGAGAGGGGACAGTGAGGGGTGAAGGGAAGATACTGGGTAGGGAGGTGGAGGGAACAGCGTGGGGAAGAGGAAAGGGACAGTATTGGGGAAGTGGACAGAGTGGGGAGGGGAAGGGGACGGCGGGGACGGGAGTGGAGGTGGAGGGAACAGTGTGCTGCAAAGGGAGGGGGAGGGGACTGTGTGGAGAGGGGACAGAGAGGACAGAAAGGGGAGAGGAGAGTGAAATGGGATATTGAGGGGAAAGGAGAAGTAGGGAGGGACAACGTGGGGAGAGGGAAGGGAGCTGTGGTGATAATGAAGAGTGAGGGTACAGTGTGGGGAGGGGTTCTTGATTAGCCAGGGCATCAAAGGGTATGGGGAGAAGGCAGAGGAGTGGGGATGACTGGAAGAATTGGAACAGCCCATGAGTGAATGGCAGAGCAGATCCAATGGGCCGAATGGCCCACTTCTGCTCCTATATCTAATGGTGTTATAGGTCAGTGTGGGGAGAGGGGAGGGCAAGGGGGCAATAGGGAGGGGGAGAAGACAGCGTGGGGGGAAGAGGAGAGGGGAAAAGGACAGTGTGGGTAGAGGGGGAGGGACAGTCTAGGAGTGGGGAGGGGGAGGATACAGTGTGGGGAGTGGGTAGGGGCCAGTGTGGGTCACGGGGAAGGGACAATGAGGGAAGAGGGAGGGGACTGTGAGAGCAGTGGGGAGTGGGAGGGGGGTCTTTGTGGGGAGAGGGGACAGTGAGGAGAGGAGAGGGGAGAGGACAGAGAGGGGAGGGGAATGGAACAGTGTGGGGAGAGGAGAGAGGAGAAAATGGGGAGGGGGAGGGGTCAGTGTGGGGAGAGGAGGTTGGGACAGTGTGAAGAGAGGAGAAGATGGAGTGGGAGGAGAGGGGATGGAACAGTGTGGGGAGGGGTAGAGAACAGTACGATGAGAGGGAAGAGCCCAGGGACAATGTGGGCAGATGGGAGGGGGAGGTGGCAGTGTGGGGGAAGGAGAAACAAAAGTGAGTGGTGAGGGGAGGAGGACAGAGTGGGGAGGGAACAGTGCGGTGAGAGGAAGGGGAGAGGACAGTGAGGAGAGAGCGGACTGGGAGGGGATGTTGCAGGGACAGGGGACGGAGTGGGAAAAGGAGAGGATGGGGCAGTGTGGAGAGGGGTAGCGGACAATACGTTGAGAGGGGAGAGCCGGGGGACAATGTGGGAAGATGAGAGGAGAAGGGTCAGTGTGGGGAGGGGGGAGCAGGAGAGTGGGGTGGGGGGAACGGGTAGTCTGGGGATAGAGGAGCGGGAGAGTGAGGGGAGAGGGGCTAGTGTGGAGAGCAAGGAGTGGGAGGGGGCAGAGTGGCTGGAGGGAAGGGGTAGTACAGTGTTGCTGTTGATGTTGTGGATAGCTCTGTGTCAACGTGGCGTATCAGCTACGGTGTTTGGGATCGTGGGTGAGCGCCTGCTCCCCGACAGGCTGGAGTTCAGCAAAGCCAGGATCGATGCACAGAATCACTCTGTTCCTATCCTCCTCCTGGGGAGATGTATGTAAAAGAACCAGAAGGGCTTCTACAGGAAGTCAATGGTCAAGGGCAGAAGACAGCGAGTAGGAATTCTGGCTGAATATTGTCACATGCTGGATAAATGACTGACCTTCTCAGCTGGCTTATGTTGGGTGAGACCTGCAGCAGACAGAAAGAAAATATTAAAAAACGCTACACCGATGAAGGCCTGGACAATCACAGCACGTTCAAATTAGATAGTGAAAAAACAGAGCAAAATCATCAAAGCTCCACTTCCATCCATTCTGGGGGACCGGACCTTCACATACAGACTCTTAGTGTAAAGGGTCTGGGAGGTGGGGTTCAGTAGGTGTCAGAGTGGGGACTCTCAGTGTAAAGGGTCTGGGAGACGGGGTTACGTAGGTGTCAGAGTGGGGACTCTCAGTGTAAAGGGTCTGGGAGGTGGGGTTCAGTAGGTGTCAGAGTGGGGACTCTCAGTGTAAAGGGTCTGGGAGGTGGGGTTCAGTAGGTGTCTGAGTGGGGACTCTCAGTGTAAAGGGTCTGGAAGACGGGGTTACGTAGGTGTCAGAGTGGGGACTCTCAGTGTAAAGGGTCTGGGAGGTGGGGTTCAGTAGGTGTCAGAGTGGGGACTCTCAGTGTAAAGTGTCTGGGAGGTGGGCTTCAGTAGGTGTCAGAATGAGGACTCTTAGAGTAAAGTGTCTGGGAGGTGGGGTTCAGTAGGTGTCAGAGTGAGAACTCACAGTGTAAAGGGTCTCGGAGGTGGGGTTCAGTAGGTGTCAGAGTGAGGACTCTCAGTGTAAAGGGTCTGCGAGATGGGTTTCAGTAGGATTCAGAGGACATATTGACTGTAAAGGGTCTGGGAGGTGGGGTTCCGTACGTGTCAGAGTGGGGACTATCAGTGTAAAGGGTCTGGGAGGTGGGGTTCAGTAGGTGTCAGTGAGAATTCTCAGTGTAAAGGGTCCGGGAGGTGGGGTTCAGTAGGTGTCAGAGTGGGAACTCTCAGTGTAAAGGGTCTGGGAGGTGGGGTTCAGTAGGTGTCAGTGAGAACTCTCAGTGTAAAGGGTCTGGGAGGTGGAGTTCAGTAGGAGTCAGAGTGAGGACTCTCTGTAAAGGCTCAGTGAAGTGGGCTTCAGTAGGTGTCAGAGTGAGGACTCTCAGTGTAAAGGCTCAATGAAGTGGGGTTCAGTAGGTGTCAGATTGAGGACTCTCAATATAAAGCGTCTGGGAGTTGGGGTACAGTGCGAGTCAGAGTGAGGACTCTCAGTGTAAAGGGTCTGGGAGGTGGGGTTCAATAGGTGTCAGAGTGAGGCCTCAGGTTAAAGGGATGGGGAGGTGGGGTTCAGTAGGTGTCAGAGTGAGAACTCTCAGTGTAAAGTGTCTGGGAGGTGGGGTTCAGTAGGTGTCAGAGTGAGGACTCTCAGTGTAAAGTGCCTGGGAGGTGGGGTTCAGTAGGTGTCAGAGTGAGGACTCTCAGTGTAAAGTGTCTGGGAGGTGGGGTTCAGTAGGTGTCAGAGTGAGAACTCATAGTGTAAAGGGTTTGGGAGATGGGTTTCAGTAGGAGTCAGAGTGAGGACTCTCTGTAAAGGCTCAGTGAAGTGGGCTTCAGTAGGTGTCAGAGTGAGGACTCTCAGTGTAAAGGCTCAGTGAAGTGGGGTTCAGTAGGTGTCAGATTGAGGACTCTCAATATAAAGGGTCTGGGAGTTGGGGTTCAGTGCGAGTCAGAGTGAGGACTCTCAGTGTAAAGGGTCTGGGAGGTGGGGTTCAATAGGTGTCAGAGTGGGAGCTCTCAGTGTAAAGGGTCTGGGAGGTGGGGTTCAGTATCTGTCAGAGTGAGGCCTCAGGTTAAAGGGATGGGGAGGTGGGGTTCAGTAGGTGTCAGAGTGGGAACTCTCAGTGTAAAGTGTCTGGAAGGTGGGGTTCAGTAGGTGTCAGAGTGAGGACTCTCAGTGTAAAGGCTCAGTGAAGTGGGGTTCAGTAGGTGTCAGATTGAGGACTCTCAATATAAAGGGTCTGGGAGTTGGGGTTCAGTGCGAGTCAGAGTGAGGACTCTCAGTGTAAAGTGTCTGGGAGGTGGGGTTCACTAGGTGTCAGAGTGAGAACTCACAGTGTAAAGGGTCTGGGAGGTGGGGTTCAGTAGGTGTCAGTGAGAACTCTCAGTGAAAAGGGTCTGTTAGGTGGGGTTCAGTAGGTGTCAGAGTGAGGTCTCTCAGTGTGAAGGGTCTGGGAGGTGGGGTTCAGTAGGTGTCAGAGTGAGGACTCTCAGTGTAAAGTGTCTGGGAGGTGGGGTTCAGTAGGTGTCAGAGTGAGGGCTCTCAGTGTAAAGGGTCTGGGAGGTGGGGTTCAGAAGGTGTCAGAGTGAGAACTCACAGTGTAAAGGGTCTGGGAGGTGGGGTTCAGTAGGTGTCAGAGTGGGGATACTCAGAGTAAAGGGTCTGGGAGGTAGGGTTCAATAGGTGTCAGAGTGGGGACTCTCAGTATAAAGGGTCTGGGAGGTGGGGTTCCGTAGGTGTCAGAGTGGGGACTCTCAGTGTAAAGGGTGTGTTAGGTGTTTTTCAGTAGGTGTCTGAGTGAGGCATCTCAGTGTAAAGGGTCTGGGAGGTGGGATTCAGTAGGTGTCAGTGAGGACTCTCAGTGTAAAGGGTCTGTTAGGTGTTTTTCAGTAGGTGTCTGAGTGAGGCATCTCAGTGTAAAGGGTCTGGGAGGTGGGATTCAGTAGGTGTCAGTGAGGACTCTCAGTGTAAAGGGTCTGGGAAGAAGGGGTTCAGTAGGTGTCAGAGTGGGGAGTCTCAGTGTAAAGGGTCTGGGAGGTGGGGTTCAGTAGGGGTCAGAGTGGTGACCCCTACTGATGGTGAAGGGTCTGGCACGTGTGGATCAGCAGGTGTCAGAGTGGGGACTCTCAGTGTAAAGGGTCTGGGAGGTGGGGTTCAGTAGCTGTCAGAGTGGGAACTCTCAGTGTAAAGGGTCTGGGAGGTGGGGTTCAGTAGGTGTCAGTGAGAACTCTCAGTGTAAAGGGTCTGGGAGGTGGCGTTCAGTAGGTGTCAGTGAGAACTCTCAGTGTAAAGGGTCTGGGAGGTGGAGTTCAGTAGGAGTCAGAGTGAGGACTCTCTGTAAAGGCTCAGTGAAGTAGGCTTCAGTAGGTGTCAGAATGAGGACACTCAGTGTAAAGGCTCAGTGAAGTGGGGTTCAGTAGGTGACAGATTGAGGACTCTCAATATAAAGGGTCTGGGTGTTGGGGTACAGTGCGAGTCAGAGTGAGGACTCTCAGTGTAAAGTGTCTGGGAGGTGGGGCTCAGTATGTGTCAGAGTGAGGCCTCAGGTTAAAGGGATGGGGAGGTGGGGTTCAGTAGGTGTCAGAGTGAGAACTCTCAGTGTAAAGTGTCTGGGAGGTGGGGTTCAGTAGGTGTCAGAGTGAGGCATTTCAGTGTAAAGTGTCTGGGAGGTGGGGTTCAGTAGGTGTCAGAGTGAGGACTCTCAGTGTAAAGTGTCTGGGAGGTGGGGTTCAGTAGGTGTCAGAGTGAGGCATTTCAGTGTAAAGTGTCTGGGAGGTGGGGTTCAGTAGGTGTCAGAGTGAGAACTCACAGTGTAAAGGGTCTGGGAGGTGGGGTTCAGTAGGTGTCAGAGTCAGGACTCTCAGTGTAAAGGGTCTGGGAGATGGGTTTCAGTAGGAGTCAGAGTGAGGACTCTCTGTAAAGGCTCAGTGAAGTGGGCTTCAGTAGGTGTCAGAGTGAGGACTCTCAGTGTAAAGGCTCAGTGAAGTGGGGTTCAGTAGGTGTCAGATTGAGGACTCTCAATATAAAGGGTCTGGGAGTTGGGGTTCAGTGCGAGTCAGAGTGAGGACTCTCAGTGTAAAGGGTCTGGGAGGTGGGGTTCAATAGGTGTCAGAGTGGGAGCTCTCAGTGTAAAGGGTCTGGGAGGTGGGGTTCAGTATCTGTCAGAGTGAGGCCTCAGGTTAAAGGGATGGGGAGGTGGGGTTCAGTAGGTGTCAGAGTGGGAACTCTCAGTGTAAAGTGTCTGGAAGGTGGGGTTCAGTAGGTGTCAGAGTGAGGACTCTCAGTGTAAAGGCTCAGTGAAGTGGGGTTCAGTAGGTGTCAGATTGAGGACTCTCAATATAAAGGGTCTGGGAGTTGGGGTTCAGTGCGAGTCAGAGTGAGGACTCTCAGTGTAAAGTGTCTGGGAGGTGGGGTTCACTAGGTGTCAGAGTGAGAACTCACAGTGTAAAGGGTCTGGGAGGTGGGGTTCAGTAGGTGTCAGTGAGAACTCTCAGTGAAAAGGGTCTGTTAGGTGGGGTTCAGTAGGTGTCAGAGTGAGGTCTCTCAGTGTGAAGGGTCTGGGAGGTGGGGTTCAGTAGGTGTCAGAGTGAGGACTCTCAGTGTAAAGTGTCTGGGAGGTGGGGTTCAGTAGGTGTCAGAGTGAGGGCTCTCAGTGTAAAGGGTCTGGGAGGTGGGGTTCAGAAGGTGTCAGAGTGAGAACTCACAGTGTAAAGGGTCTGGGAGGTGGGGTTCAGTAGGTGTCAGTGAGAACTCTCAGTGTAAAGGGTCTGGGAGGTGGAGTTCAGTAGGAGTCAGAGTGAGGACTCTCTGTAAAGGCTCAGTGAAGTAGGCTTCAGTAGGTGTCAGAATGAGGACACTCAGTGTAAAGGCTCAGTGAAGTGGGGTTCAGTAGGTGACAGATTGAGGACTCTCAATATAAAGGGTCTGGGTGTTGGGGTACAGTGCGAGTCAGAGTGAGGACTCTCAGTGTAAAGTGTCTGGGAGGTGGGGCTCAGTATGTGTCAGAGTGAGGCCTCAGGTTAAAGGGATGGGGAGGTGGGGTTCAGTAGGTGTCAGAGTGAGAACTCTCAGTGTAAAGTGTCTGGGAGGTGGGGTTCAGTAGGTGTCAGAGTGAGGCATTTCAGTGTAAAGTGTCTGGGAGGTGGGGTTCAGTAGGTGTCAGAGTGAGGACTCTCAGTGTAAAGTGTCTGGGAGGTGGGGTTCAGTAGGTGTCAGAGTGAGGCATTTCAGTGTAAAGTGTCTGGGAGGTGGGGTTCAGTAGGTGTCAGAGTGAGAACTCACAGTGTAAAGGGTCTGGGAGGTGGGGTTCAGTAGGTGTCAGAGTCAGGACTCTCAGTGTAAAGGGTCTGGGAGATGGGTTTCAGTAGGAGTCAGAGTGAGGACTCTCTGTAAAGGCTCAGTGAAGTGGGCTTCAGTAGGTGTCAGAGTGAGGACTCTCAGTGTAAAGGCTCAGTGAAGTGGGGTTCAGTAGGTGTCAGATTGAGGACTCTCAATATAAAGGGTCTGGGAGTTGGGGTTCAGTGCGAGTCAGAGTGAGGACTCTCAGTGTAAAGGGTCTGGGAGGTGGGGTTCAATAGGTGTCAGAGTGGGAGCTCTCAGTGTAAAGGGTCTGGGAGGTGGGGTTCAGTATCTGTCAGAGTGAGGCCTCAGGTTAAAGGGATGGGGAGGTGGGGTTCAGTAGGTGTCAGAGTGGGAACTCTCAGTGTAAAGTGTCTGGAAGGTGGGGTTCAGTAGGTGTCAGAGTGAGGACTCTCAGTGTAAAGGCTCAGTGAAGTGGGGTTCAGTAGGTGTCAGATTGAGGACTCTCAATATAAAGGGTCTGGGAGTTGGGGTTCAGTGCGAGTCAGAGTGAGGACTCTCAGTGTAAAGTGTCTGGGAGGTGGGGTTCACTAGGTGTCAGAGTGAGAACTCACAGTGTAAAGGGTCTGGGAGGTGGGGTTCAGTAGGTGTCAGTGAGAACTCTCAGTGAAAAGGGTCTGTTAGGTGGGGTTCAGTAGGTGTCAGAGTGAGGTCTCTCAGTGTGAAGGGTCTGGGAGGTGGGGTTCAGTAGGTGTCAGAGTGAGGACTCTCAGTGTAAAGTGTCTGGGAGGTGGGGTTCAGTAGGTGTCAGAGTGAGGGCTCTCAGTGTAAAGGGTCTGGGAGGTGGGGTTCAGAAGGTGTCAGAGTGAGAACTCACAGTGTAAAGGGTCTGGGAGGTGGGGTTCAGTAGGTGTCAGTGAGAACTCTCAGTGTAAAGGGTCTGGGAGGTGGAGTTCAGTAGGAGTCAGAGTGAGGACTCTCTGTAAAGGCTCAGTGAAGTAGGCTTCAGTAGGTGTCAGAATGAGGACACTCAGTGTAAAGGCTCAGTGAAGTGGGGTTCAGTAGGTGACAGATTGAGGACTCTCAATATAAAGGGTCTGGGTGTTGGGGTACAGTGCGAGTCAGAGTGAGGACTCTCAGTGTAAAGTGTCTGGGAGGTGGGGCTCAGTATGTGTCAGAGTGAGGCCTCAGGTTAAAGGGATGGGGAGGTGGGGTTCAGTAGGTGTCAGAGTGAGAACTCTCAGTGTAAAGTGTCTGGGAGGTGGGGTTCAGTAGGTGTCAGAGTGAGGCATTTCAGTGTAAAGTGTCTGGGAGGTGGGGTTCAGTAGGTGTCAGAGTGAGGACTCTCAGTGTAAAGTGTCTGGGAGGTGGGGTTCAGTAGGTGTCAGAGTGAGGCATTTCAGTGTAAAGTGTCTGGGAGGTGGGGTTCAGTAGGTGTCAGAGTGAGAACTCACAGTGTAAAGGGTCTGGGAGGTGGGGTTCAGTAGGTGTCAGAGTCAGGACTCTCAGTGTAAAGGGTCTGGGAGATGGGTTTCAGTAGGTTTCAGAGGACATATTGCCTGTAAAGGGTCTGGGAGGTGGAGTTCAGTAGGAGTCAGAGTGAGGACTCTCTGTAAAGGCTCAGTGAAGTGGGCTTCAGTAGGTGTCAGATTGAGGACTCTCAATATAAAGGGTCTGGGAGTTGGGGTTCAGTGCGAGTCAGAGTGAGGACTCTCAGTGTAAAGGGTCTGGGAGGTGGGGTTCAATAGGTGTCAGAGTGGGAGCTCTCAGTGTAAAGGGTCTGGGAGGTGGGGTTCAGTGCGAGTCAGAGTGAGGACTCTTAGTGTAAAGGTTCTGGGAGGTGGGGTTCAGAAGGTGTCAGAGTGAGGACTCTCAGTGTAAAGGGTCTGGGAGGTGGAGTTCAGTAGGTGTCAGAGTGAGGACTCTCAGTGTAAAGGCTCAGTGAAGTGGGGTTCAGTAGGTGTCAGATTGAGGACTCTCAATATAAAGGGTCTGGGAGTTGGGGTTCAGTGCGAGTCAGAGTGAGGACTCTCAGTGTAAAAGGTCTGGGAGGTGGGGTTCAATAGGTGTCAGAGTGGGAGCTCTCAGTGTAAAGGGTCTGGGAGGTGGGGTTCAGTATCTGTCAGAGTGAGGCCTCAGGTTAAAGGGATGGGGAGGTGGGTTTCAGTAGGTGTCAGAGTGAGAACTCTCAGTGTAAAGTGTCTGGAAGGTGGGGTTCAGTAGGTGTCAGAGTGAGGACTCTCAGTGTAAAGGCTCAGTGAAGTGGGGTTCAGTAGGTGTCAGATTGAGGACTCTCAATATAAAGGGTCTGGGAGTTGGGGTTCAGTGCGAGTCAGAGTGAGGACTCTCAGTGTAAAGTGTCTGGGAGGTGGGGTTCACTAGGTGTCAGAGTGAGAACTCACAGTGTAAAAGGTCTGGGAGGTGGGGTTCAGTAGGTGTCAGTGAGAACTCTCAGTGAAAAGGGTCTGTTAGGTGGGGTTCAGTAGGTGTCAGAGTGAGGACTCTCAGTGTAAAGTGCCTGGGAGGTGGGGTTCAGTAGGTGTCAGAGTGAGGGCTCTCAGTGTAAAGGCTCAGTGAAGTGGGCTTCAGTAGGTGTCAGATTGAGGACTCTCAATATAAAGGGTCTGGGAGTTGGGGTTCAGTGCGAGTCAGAGTGAGGACTCTCAGTGTAAAGGGTCTGGGAGGTGGGGTTCAATAGGTGTCAGAGTGGGAGCTCTCAGTGTAAAGGGTCTGGGAGGTGGGGTTCAGTGCGAGTCAGAGTGAGGACTCTTAGTGTAAAGGTTCTGGGAGGTGGGGTTCAGAAGGTGTCAGAGTGAGGACTCAGTGTAAAGGGTCTGGGAGGTGGAGTTCAGTAGGTGTCAGAGTGAGGACTCTCAGTGTAAAGGCTCAGTGAAGTGGGGTTCAGTAGGTGTCAGATTGAGGACTCTCAATATAAAGGGTCTGGGAGTTGGGGTTCAGTGCGAGTCAGAGTGAGGACTCTCAGTGTAAAGGGTCTGGGAGGTGGGGTTCAATAGGTGTCAGAGTGGGAGCTCTCAGTGTAAAGGGTCTGGGAGGTGGGGTTCAGTATCTGTCAGAGTGAGGCCTCAGGTTAAAGGGATGGGGAGGTGGGTTTCAGTAGGTGTCAGAGTGAGAACTCTCAGTGTAAAGTGTCTGGAAGGTGGGGTTCAGTAGGTGTCAGAGTGAGGACTCTCAGTGTAAAGGCTCAGTGAAGTGGGGTTCAGTAGGTGTCAGATTGAGGACTCTCAATATAAAGGGTCTGGGAGTTGGGGTTCAGAAGGTGTCAGAGTGAGGACTCTCAGTGTAAAGTGTCTGGGAGGTGGGGTTCACTAGGTGTCAGAGTGAGAACTCACAGTGTAAAAGGTCTGGGAGGTGGGGTTCAGTAGGTGTCAGTGAGAACTCTCAGTGAAAAGGGTCTGTTAGGTGGGGTTCAGTAGGTGTCAGAGTGAGGACTCTCAGTGTAAAGTGCCTGGGAGGTGGGGTTCAGTAGGTGTCAGAGTAAGGACTCTCAGTGTAAAGTGTCTGGGAGGTGGGGTTCAGTAGGTGTCAGAGTGAGGGCTCTCAGTGTAAAGGGTCTGGGAGGTGGGGTTCAGAAGGTGTCAGAGTGAGGACTCTCAGTGTAAAGTGTCTGGGAGGTGGGGTTCACTAGGTGTCAGAGTGAGAACTCACAGTGTAAAAGGTCTGGGAGGTGGGGTTCAGTAGGTGTCAGTGAGAACTCTCAGTGAAAAGGGTCTGTTAGGTGGGGTTCAATAGGTGTCAGAGTGGGAGCTCTCAGTGTAAAGGGTCTGGGAGGTGGGGTTCAGTGCGAGTCAGAGTGAGGACTCTTAGTGTAAAGGTTCTGGGAGGTGGGGTTCAGAAGGTGTCAGAGTGAGGACTCTCAGTGTAAAGGGTCTGGGAGGTGGAGTTCAGTAGGTGTCAGAGTGAGGACTCTCAGTGTAAAGGCTCAGTGAAGTGGGGTTCAGTAGGTGTCAGATTGAGGACTCTCAATATAAAGGGTCTGGGAGTTGGGGTTCAGTGCGAGTCAGAGTGAGGACTCTCAGTGTAAAGGGTCTGGGAGGTGGGGTTCAATAGGTGTCAGAGTGGGAGCTCTCAGTGTAAAGGGTCTGGGAGGTGGGGTTCAGTATCTGTCAGAGTGAGGCCTCAGGTTAAAGGGATGGGGAGGTGGGTTTCAGTAGGTGTCAGAGTGAGAACTCTCAGTGTAAAGTGTCTGGAAGGTGGGGTTCAGTAGGTGTCAGAGTGAGGACTCTCAGTGTAAAGGCTCAGTGAAGTGGGGTTCAGTAGGTGTCAGATTGAGGACTCTCAATATAAAGGGTCTGGGAGTTGGGGTTCAGTGCGAGTCAGAGTGAGGACTCTCAGTGTAAAGTGTCTGGGAGGTGGGGTTCACTAGGTGTCAGAGTGAGAACTCACAGTGTAAAAGGTCTGGGAGGTGGGGTTCAGTAGGTGTCAGTGAGAACTCTCAGTGAAAAGGGTCTGTTAGGTGGGGTTCAGTAGGTGTCAGAGTGAGGACTCTCAGTGTAAAGTGCCTGGGAGGTGGGGTTCAGTAGGTGTCAGAGTAAGGACTCTCAGTGTAAAGTGTCTGGGAGGTGGGGTTCAGTAGGTGTCAGAGTGAGGGCTCTCAGTGTAAAGGGTCTGGGAGGTGGGGTTCAGAAGGTGTCAGAGTGAGGACTCTCAGTGTAAAGTGTCTGGGAGGTGGGGTTCACTAGGTGTCAGAGTGAGAACTCACAGTGTAAAAGGTCTGGGAGGTGGGGTTCAGTAGGTGTCAGTGAGAACTCTCAGTGAAAAGGGTCTGTTAGGTGGGGTTCAGTAGGTGTCAGAGTTAGGACTCTCAGTGTAAAGTGCCTGGGAGGTGGGGTTCAGTAGGTGTCAGAGTGAGGGCTCTCAGTGTAAAGGGTCTGGGAGGTGGGGTTCAGTAGGTGTCAGAGTGAGGACTCTCAGTGTAAAGTGTCTGGGAGGTGGGGTTCAGTAGGTGTCAGAGTGAGGGCTCTCAGTGTAAAGGGTCTGGGAGGTGGGGTTCAGAAGGTGTCAGAGTGAGGACTCTCAGTGTAAAGTGTCTGGGAGGTGGGGTTCAGTAGGTGTCAGAGTGAGGGGTCTCAGTGTAAAGGGTCTGGGAGGTGGGGTTCAGAAGGTGTCAGAGTGAGAACTCACAGTGTAAAGGGTCTGGGAGGTGGGGTTCAGTAGGTGTCTGAGTGAGGCATCTCAGTGTAAAGGATCTGGGAGGTGGGGTTCAGTAGGTGTCAGAGTGAGAACTCACAGTGTAAAGGGTCTGGGAGATGGGTTTCAGTAGGTTTCAGAGGACATATTGCCTGTAAAGGGTCTGGGAGGTGGAGTTCAGTAGGAGTCAGAGTGAGGACTCTCTGTAAAGGCTCAGTGAAGTGGGCTTCAGTAGGTGTCAGATTGAGGACTCTCAATATAAAGGGTCTGGGAGTTGGGGTTCAGTGCGAGTCAGAGTGAGGACTCTCAGTGTAAAGGTTCTGGGAGGTGTGGTTCAGAAGGTGTCAGAGTGAGGACTCTCAGTGTAAAGGGTCTGGGAGGTGGGGTTCAGTGCGAGTCAGAGTGAGGACTCTTAGTGTAAAGGTTCTGGGAGGTGGGGTTCAGAAGGTGTCAGAGTGAGGACTCTCAGTGTAAAGGGTCTGGGAGGTGGAGTTCAGTAGGTGTCAGAGTGAGGACTCTCAGTGTAAAGGCTCAGTGAAGTGGGGTTCAGTAGGTGTCAGATTGAGGACTCTCAATATAAAGGGTCTGGGAGTTGGGGTTCAGTGCGAGTCAGAGTGAGGACTCTCAGTGTAAAGGGTCTGGGAGGTGGGGTTCAATAGGTGTCAGAGTGGGAGCTCTCAGTGTAAAGGGTCTGGGAGGTGGGGTTCAGTATCTGTCAGAGTGAGGCCTCAGGTTAAAGGGATGGGGAGGTGGGTTTCAGTAGGTGTCAGAGTGAGAACTCTCAGTGTAAAGTGTCTGGAAGGTGGGGTTCAGTAGGTGTCAGAGTGAGGACTCTCAGTGTAAAGGCTCAGTGAAGTGGGGTTCAGTAGGTGTCAGATTGAGGACTCTCAATATAAAGGGTCTGGGAGTTGGGGTTCAGTGCGAGTCAGAGTGAGGACTCTCAGTGTAAAGTGTCTGGGAGGTGGGGTTCACTAGGTGTCAGAGTGAGAACTCACAGTGTAAAAGGTCTGGGAGGTGGGGTTCAGTAGGTGTCAGTGAGAACTCTCAGTGAAAAGGGTCTGTTAGGTGGGGTTCAGTAGGTGTCAGAGTGAGGACTCTCAGTGTAAAGTGCCTGGGAGGTGGGGTTCAGTAGGTGTCAGAGTGAGGGCTCTCAGTGTAAAGGCTCAGTGAAGTGGGCTTCAGTAGGTGTCAGATTGAGGACTCTCAATATAAAGGGTCTGGGAGTTGGGGTTCAGTGCGAGTCAGAGTGAGGACTCTCAGTGTAAAGGGTCTGGGAGGTGGGGTTCAATAGGTGTCAGAGTGGGAGCTCTCAGTGTAAAGGGTCTGGGAGGTGGGGTTCAGTGCGAGTCAGAGTGAGGACTCTTAGTGTAAAGGTTCTGGGAGGTGGGGTTCAGAAGGTGTCAGAGTGAGGACTCTCAGTGTAAAGGGTCTGGGAGGTGGAGTTCAGTAGGTGTCAGAGTGAGGACTCTCAGTGTAAAGGCTCAGTGAAGTGGGGTTCAGTAGGTGTCAGATTGAGGACTCTCAATATAAAGGGTCTGGGAGTTGGGGTTCAGTGCGAGTCAGAGTGAGGACTCTCAGTGTAAAGGGTCTGGGAGGTGGGGTTCAATAGGTGTCAGAGTGGGAGCTCTCAGTGTAAAGGGTCTGGGAGGTGGGGTTCAGTATCTGTCAGAGTGAGGCCTCAGGTTAAAGGGATGGGGAGGTGGGTTTCAGTAGGTGTCAGAGTGAGAACTCTCAGTGTAAAGTGTCTAGAAGGTGGGGTTCAGTAGGTGTCAGAGTGAGGACTCTCAGTGTAAAGGCTCAGTGAAGTGGGGTTCAGTAGGTGTCAGATTGAGGACTCTCAATATAAAGGGTCTGGGAGTTGGGGTTCAGAAGGTGTCAGAGTGAGGACTCTCAGTGTAAAGTGTCTGGGAGGTGGGGTTCACTAGGTGTCAGAGTGAGAACTCACAGTGTAAAAGGTCTGGGAGGTGGGGTTCAGTAGGTGTCAGTGAGAACTCTCAGTGAAAAGGGTCTGTTAGGTGGGGTTCAGTAGGTGTCAGAGTGAGGACTCTCAGTGTAAAGTGCCTGGGAGGTGGGGTTCAGTAGGTGTCAGAGTAAGGACTCTCAGTGTAAAGTGTCTGGGAGGTGGGGTTCAGTAGGTGTCAGAGTGAGGGCTCTCAGTGTAAAGGGTCTGGGAGGTGGGGTTCAGAAGGTGTCAGAGTGAGGACTCTCAGTGTAAAGTGTCTGGGAGGTGGGGTTCACTAGGTGTCAGAGTGAGAACTCACAGTGTAAAAGGTCTGGGAGGTGGGGTTCAGTAGGTGTCAGTGAGAACTCTCAGTGAAAAGGGTCTGTTAGGTGGGGTTCAATAGGTGTCAGAGTGGGAGCTCTCAGTGTAAAGGGTCTGGGAGGTGGGGTTCAGTGCGAGTCAGAGTGAGGACTCTTAGTGTAAAGGTTCTGGGAGGTGGGGTTCAGAAGGTGTCAGAGTGAGGACTCTCAGTGTAAAGGGTCTGGGAGGTGGAGTTCAGTAGGTGTCAGAGTGAGGACTCTCAGTGTAAAGGCTCAGTGAAGTGGGGTTCAGTAGGTGTCAGATTGAGGACTCTCAATATAAAGGGTCTGGGAGTTGGGGTTCAGTGCGAGTCAGAGTGAGGACTCTCAGTGTAAAGGGTCTGGGAGGTGGGGTTCAATAGGTGTCAGAGTGGGAGCTCTCAGTGTAAAGGGTCTGGGAGGTGGGGTTCAGTATCTGTCAGAGTGAGGCCTCAGGTTAAAGGGATGGGGAGGTGGGTTTCAGTAGGTGTCAGAGTGAGAACTCTCAGTGTAAAGTGTCTGGAAGGTGGGGTTCAGTAGGTGTCAGAGTGAGGACTCTCAGTGTAAAGGCTCAGTGAAGTGGGGTTCAGTAGGTGTCAGATTGAGGACTCTCAATATAAAGGGTCTGGGAGTTGGGGTTCAGTGCGAGTCAGAGTGAGGACTCTCAGTGTAAAGTGTCTGGGAGGTGGGGTTCACTAGGTGTCAGAGTGAGAACTCACAGTGTAAAAGGTCTGGGAGGTGGGGTTCAGTAGGTGTCAGTGAGAACTCTCAGTGAAAAGGGTCTGTTAGGTGGGGTTCAGTAGGTGTCAGAGTGAGGACTCTCAGTGTAAAGTGCCTGGGAGGTGGGGTTCAGTAGGTGTCAGAGTAAGGACTCTCAGTGTAAAGTGTCTGGGAGGTGGGGTTCAGTAGGTGTCAGAGTGAGGGCTCTCAGTGTAAAGGGTCTGGGAGGTGGGGTTCAGAAGGTGTCAGAGTGAGGACTCTCAGTGTAAAGTGTCTGGGAGGTGGGGTTCACTAGGTGTCAGAGTGAGAACTCACAGTGTAAAAGGTCTGGGAGGTGGGGTTCAGTAGGTGTCAGTGAGAACTCTCAGTGAAAAGGGTCTGTTAGGTGGGGTTCAGTAGGTGTCAGAGTTAGGACTCTCAGTGTAAAGTGCCTGGGAGGTGGGGTTCAGTAGGTGTCAGAGTGAGGGCTCTCAGTGTAAAGGGTCTGGGAGGTGGGGTTCAGTAGGTGTCAGAGTGAGGACTCTCAGTGTAAAGTGTCTGGGAGGTGGGGTTCAGTAGGTGTCAGAGTGAGGGCTCTCAGTGTAAAGGGTCTGGGAGGTGGGGTTCAGAAGGTGTCAGAGTGAGGACTCTCAGTGTAAAGTGTCTGGGAGGTGGGGTTCAGTAGGTGTCAGAGTGAGGGGTCTCAGTGTAAAGGGTCTGGGAGGTGGGGTTCAGAAGGTGTCAGAGTGAGAACTCACAGTGTAAAGGGTCTGGGAGGTGGGGTTCAGTAGGTGTCTGAGTGAGGCATCTCAGTGTAAAGGATCTGGGAGGTGGGGTTCAGTAGGTGTCAGAGTGAGAACTCACAGTGTAAATGGTCTGGGAGGTGGGGTTCAGTAGGTGTCAGAGTCAGGACTCTCAGTGTAAAGGGTCTGGGAGATGGGTTTCAGTAGGTTTCAGAGGACATATTGCCTGTAAAGGGTCTGGGAGGTGGAGTTCAGTAGGAGTCAGAGTGAGGACTCTCTGTAAAGGCTCAGTGAAGTGGGCTTCAGTAGGTGTCAGATTGAGGACTCTCAATATAAAGGGTCTGGGAGTTGGGGTTCAGTGCGAGTCAGAGTGAGGACTCTCAGTGTAAAGATTCTGGGAGGTGGGGTTCAGAAGGTGTCAGAGTGAGGACTCTCAGTGTAAAGGGTCTGGGAGGTGGGGTTCAGTAGGAGTCAGAGTGAGGACTCTCTGTAAAGGCTCAGTGAAGTGGGCTTCAGTAGGTGTCAGAGTGAGGACTCTCAGTGTAAAGGCTCAGTGAAGTGGGGTTCAGTAGGTGTCAGATTGAGGACTCTCAATATAAAGGGTCTGGGAGTTGGGGTTCAGTGCGAGTCAGAGTGAGGACTCTCAGTGTAAAGGGTCTGGGAGGTGGGGTTCAATAGGTGTCAGAGTGGGAGCTCTCAGTGTAAAGGGTCTGGGAGGTGGGGTTCAGTATCTGTCAGAGTGAGGCCTCAGGTTAAAGGGATGGGGAGGTGGGTTTCAGTAGGTGTCAGAGTGAGAACTCTCAGTGTAAAGTGTCTGGAAGGTGGGGTTCAGTAGGTGTCAGAGTGAGGACTCTCAGTGTAAAGGCTCAGTGAAGTGGGGTTCAGTAGGTGTCAGATTGAGGACTCTCAATATAAAGGGTCTGGGAGTTGGGGTTCAGAAGGTGTCAGAGTGAGGACTCTCAGTGTAAAGTGTCTGGGAGGTGGGGTTCACTAGGTGTCAGAGTGAGAACTCACAGTGTAAAAGGTCTGGGAGGTGGGGTTCAGTAGGTGTCAGTGAGAACTCTCAGTGAAAAGGGTCTGTTAGGTGGGGTTCAGTAGGTGTCAGAGTGAGGACTCTCAGTGTAAAGTGCCTGGGAGGTGGGGTTCAGTAGGTGTCAGAGTAAGGACTCTCAGTGTAAAGTGTCTGGGAGGTGGGGTTCAGTAGGTGTCAGAGTGAGGGCTCTCAGTGTAAAGGGTCTGGGAGGTGGGGTTCAGAAGGTGTCAGAGTGAGGACTCTCAGTGTAAAGTGTCTGGGAGGTGGGGTTCACTAGGTGTCAGAGTGAGAACTCACAGTGTAAAAGGTCTGGGAGGTGGGGTTCAGTAGGTGTCAGTGAGAACTCTCAGTGAAAAGGGTCTGTTAGGTGGGGTTCAATAGGTGTCAGAGTGGGAGCTCTCAGTGTAAAGGGTCTGGGAGGTGGGGTTCAGTGCGAGTCAGAGTGAGGACTCTTAGTGTAAAGGTTCTGGGAGGTGGGGTTCAGAAGGTGTCAGAGTGAGGACTCTCAGTGTAAAGGGTCTGGGAGGTGGAGTTCAGTAGGTGTCAGAGTGAGGACTCTCAGTGTAAAGGCTCAGTGAAGTGGGGTTCAGTAGGTGTCAGATTGAGGACTCTCAATATAAAGGGTCTGGGAGTTGGGGTTCAGTGCGAGTCAGAGTGAGGACTCTCAGTGTAAAGGGTCTGGGAGGTGGGGTTCAATAGGTGTCAGAGTGGGAGCTCTCAGTGTAAAGGGTCTGGGAGGTGGGGTTCAGTATCTGTCAGAGTGAGGCCTCAGGTTAAAGGGATGGGGAGGTGGGTTTCAGTAGGTGTCAGAGTGAGAACTCTCAGTGTAAAGTGTCTGGAAGGTGGGGTTCAGTAGGTGTCAGAGTGAGGACTCTCAGTGTAAAGGCTCAGTGAAGTGGGGTTCAGTAGGTGTCAGATTGAGGACTCTCAATATAAAGGGTCTGGGAGTTGGGGTTCAGTGCGAGTCAGAGTGAGGACTCTCAGTGTAAAGTGTCTGGGAGGTGGGGTTCACTAGGTGTCAGAGTGAGAACTCACAGTGTAAAAGGTCTGGGAGGTGGGGTTCAGTAGGTGTCAGTGAGAACTCTCAGTGAAAAGGGTCTGTTAGGTGGGGTTCAGTAGGTGTCAGAGTGAGGACTCTCAGTGTAAAGTGCCTGGGAGGTGGGGTTCAGTAGGTGTCAGAGTAAGGACTCTCAGTGTAAAGTGTCTGGGAGGTGGGGTTCAGTAGGTGTCAGAGTGAGGGCTCTCAGTGTAAAGGGTCTGGGAGGTGGGGTTCAGAAGGTGTCAGAGTGAGGACTCTCAGTGTAAAGTGTCTGGGAGGTGGGGTTCACTAGGTGTCAGAGTGAGAACTCACAGTGTAAAAGGTCTGGGAGGTGGGGTTCAGTAGGTGTCAGTGAGAACTCTCAGTGAAAAGGGTCTGTTAGGTGGGGTTCAGTAGGTGTCAGAGTTAGGACTCTCAGTGTAAAGTGCCTGGGAGGTGGGGTTCAGTAGGTGTCAGAGTGAGGGCTCTCAGTGTAAAGGGTCTGGGAGGTGGGGTTCAGTAGGTGTCAGAGTGAGGACTCTCAGTGTAAAGTGTCTGGGAGGTGGGGTTCAGTAGGTGTCAGAGTGAGGGCTCTCAGTGTAAAGGGTCTGGGAGGTGGGGTTCAGAAGGTGTCAGAGTGAGGACTCTCAGTGTAAAGTGTCTGGGAGGTGGAGTTCAGTAGGAGTCAGAGTGAGGACTCTCTGTAAAGGCTCAGTGAAGTGGGCTTCAGTAGGTGTCAGATTGAGGACTCTCAATATAAAGGGTCTGGGAGTTGGGGTTCAGTGCGAGTCAGAGTGAGGACTCTCAGTGTAAAGGTTCTGGGAGGTGGGGTTCAGAAGGTGTCAGAGTGAGGACTCTCAGTGTAAAGGGTCTGGGAGGTGGGGTTCAGTAGGAGTCAGAGTGAGGACTCTCTGTAAAGGCTCAGTGAAGTGGGCTTCAGTAGGTGTCAGAGTGAGGACTCTCAGTGTAAAGGCTCAGTGAAGTGGGGTTCAGTAGGTGTCAGATTGAGGACTCTCAATATAAAGGGTCTGGGAGTTGGGGTTCAGTGCGAGTCAGAGTGAGGACTCTCAGTGTAAAGGGTCTGGGAGGTGGGGTTCAATAGGTGTCAGAGTGGGAGCTCTCAGTGTAAAGGGTCTGGGAGGTGGGGTTCAGTATCTGTCAGAGTGAGGCCTCAGGTTAAAGGGATGGGGAGGTGGGTTTCAGTAGGTGTCAGAGTGAGAACTCTCAGTGTAAAGTGTCTGGAAGGTGGGGTTCAGTAGGTGTCAGAGTGAGGACTCTCAGTGTAAAGGCTCAGTGAAGTGGGGTTCAGTAGGTGTCAGATTGAGGACTCTCAATATAAAGGGTCTGGGAGTTGGGGTTCAGTGCGAGTCAGAGTGAGGACTCTCAGTGTAAAGTGTCTGGGAGGTGGGGTTCACTAGGTGTCAGAGTGAGAACTCACAGTGTAAAGGGTCTGGGAGGTGGGGTTCAGTAGGTGTCAGTGAGAACTCTCAGTGAAAAGGGTCTGTTAGGTAGGGTTCAGTAGGTGTCAGAGTGAGGACTCTCAGTGTAAAGTGCCTGGGAGGTGGGGTTCAGTAGGTGTCAGAGTGAGGGCTCTCAGTGTAAAGGGTCTGGGAGGTGGGGTTCAGTAGGTGTCAGAGTGAGAACTCACAGTGTAAAGGGTCTGGGAGGTGGGGTTCAGTATGGGTCAGAGTGGTGACCCCTACTGATGGTGAAGGGTCTGGCACGTGTGGATCAGCAGGTGTCAGAGTGGGGACTCTCAGTGTAAAGGGTCTGGGAGGTGGGGTTCAGTAGGTGTCAGAGTGAGAACTCACAGTGTAAAGGGTCTGGGAGGTGGGGTTCAGTAGGTGTCAGTGTGAGGACTCTCAGTGTAAAGGGCCTGGGAGATGGGTTTCAGTAGGTTTCAGAGGACATATTGCCTGTAAAGGGTCTGGGAGGTGGAGTTCAGTAGGTGTCAGTGAGAATTCTCAGTGTAAAGGGTCCGGGAGGTGGGGTTCAGTAGGTGTCAGAGTGAGGGCTCTCAGTGTAAAGGGTCTGGGAGGTGGGGTTCAGAAGGTGTCAGAGTGAGGACTCTCAGTGTAAAGTGTCTGGGAGGTGGAGTTCAGTAGGAGTCAGAGTGAGGACTCTCTGTAAAGGCTCAGTGAAGTGGGCTTCAGTAGGTGTCAGATTGAGGACTCTCAATATAAAGGGTCTGGGAGTTGGGGTTCAGTGCGAGTCAGAGTGAGGACTCTCAGTGTAAAGGTTCTGGGAGGTGGGGTTCAGAAGGTGTCAGAGTGAGGACTCTCAGTGTAAAGGGTCTGGGAGGTGGGGTTCAGTAGGAGTCAGAGTGAGGACTCTCTGTAAAGGCTCAGTGAAGTGGGCTTCAGTAGGTGTCAGAGTGAGGACTCTCAGTGTAAAGGCTCAGTGAAGTGGGGTTCAGTAGGTGTCAGATTGAGGACTCTCAATATAAAGGGTCTGGGAGTTGGGGTTCAGTGCGAGTCAGAGTGAGGACTCTCAGTGTAAAGGGTCTGGGAGGTGGGGTTCAATAGGTGTCAGAGTGGGAGCTCTCAGTGTAAAGGGTCTGGGAGGTGGGGTTCAGTATCTGTCAGAGTGAGGCCTCAGGTTAAAGGGATGGGGAGGTGGGTTTCAGTAGGTGTCAGAGTGAGAACTCTCAGTGTAAAGTGTCTGGAAGGTGGGGTTCAGTAGGTGTCAGAGTGAGGACTCTCAGTGTAAAGGCTCAGTGAAGTGGGGTTCAGTAGGTGTCAGATTGAGGACTCTCAATATAAAGGGTCTGGGAGTTGGGGTTCAGTGCGAGTCAGAGTGAGGACTCTCAGTGTAAAGTGTCTGGGAGGTGGGGTTCACTAGGTGTCAGAGTGAGAACTCACAGTGTAAAGGGTCTGGGAGGTGGGGTTCAGTAGGTGTCAGTGAGAACTCTCAGTGAAAAGGGTCTGTTAGGTAGGGTTCAGTAGGTGTCAGAGTGAGGACTCTCAGTGTAAAGTGCCTGGGAGGTGGGGTTCAGTAGGTGTCAGAGTGAGGGCTCTCAGTGTAAAGGGTCTGGGAGGTGGGGTTCAGTAGGTGTCAGAGTGAGAACTCACAGTGTAAAGGGTCTGGGAGGTGGGGTTCAGTATGGGTCAGAGTGGTGACCCCTACTGATGGTGAAGGGTCTGGCACGTGTGGATCAGCAGGTGTCAGAGTGGGGACTCTCAGTGTAAAGGGTCTGGGAGGTGGGGT
Organism: Hemitrygon akajei; assembly: GCF_048418815.1. Lineage (NCBI taxonomy): Eukaryota > Metazoa > Chordata > Chondrichthyes > Myliobatiformes > Dasyatidae > Hemitrygon > Hemitrygon akajei. Next base: position 23,050,246 of record NC_133148.1, on the reverse strand, counting down.
TCAGTAGGTGTCAGAGTGAGAACTCACAGTGTAAAGGGTCTGGGAGGTGGGGTTCAGTAGGTGTCAGTGTGAGGACTCTCAGTGTAAAGGGCCTGGGAGATGGGTTTCAGTAGGTTTCAGAGGACATATTGCCTGTAAAGGGTCTGGGAGGTGGAGTTCAGTAGGTGTCAGTGAGAATTCTCAGTGTAAAGGGTCCGGGAGGTGGGGTTCAGTAGGTGTCAGAGTGCGGACTCTCAGTGTAAAGGGTCTGTTAGGTGTTTTTCAGTAGGTGTCTGAGTGAGGCGTCTCAGTGTAAAGGGTCTGGGAGGTGGGGTTCAGTAGGTGTCAGAGTGAGGACTCTCAGTGTAAAGTGTCTGGGAGGTGGGGTTCAGTAGGTGTCAGAGTGAGGGCTCTCAGTGTAAAGGGTCTGGGAGGTGGGGTTCAGTAGGGGTCAGAATGGGGATACTCAGAGTAAAGGGTCTGGGAGGTAGGGTTCAGTAGGTGTCAGAGTGGGGACTCTCAGTGTAAAGGGTCTGGGAAGAAGGGGTTCAGTAGGTGTCAGAGTGGGGAGTCTCAGTGTAAAGGGTCTGGGAGGTGGGGTTCACTAGGTGTCAGAGTGAGAACTCATAGTGTAAAGGGTCTGGGAGATGGGTTTCAGTAGGAGTCAGAGTGAGGACTCTCTGTAAAGGCTCAGTGAAGTGGGCTTCAGTAGGTGTCAGAGTGAGGACTCTCAGTGTAAAGGCTCAGTGAAGTGGGGTTCAGTATGTGTCAGATTGAGGACTCTCAATATAAAGGGTCTGGGAGTTGGGGTTCAGTGCGAGTCAGAGTGAGGACTCTCAGTGTAAAGGGTCTGGGAGGTGGGGTTCAATAGGTGTCAGAGTGGGAGCTCTCAGTGTAAAGGGTCTGGGAGGTGGGGTTCAGTATCTGTCAGAGTGAGGCCTCAGGTTAAAGGGATGGGGAGGTGGGGTTCAGTAGGTGTCAGAGTGAGAACTCTCAGTGTAACGTGTCTGGAAGGTGGGGTTCAGTAGGTGTCAGAGTGAGGACTCTCAGTGTAAAGGCTCAGTGAAGTGGGGTTCAGTAGGTGTCAGATTGAGGACTCTCAATATAAAGGGTCTGGGAGTTGGGGTTCAGTGCGAGTCAGAGTGAGGACTCTCAGTGTAAAGTGTCTGGGAGGTGGGGTTCACTAGGTGTCAGAGTGAGAACTCACAGTGTAAAGGGTCTGGGAGGTGGGGTTCAGTAGGTGTCAGTGAGAACTCTCAGTGAAAAGGGTCTGTTAGGTGGGTTTCAGTAGGTGTCAGAGTGAGGTCTCTCAGTGTGAAGGGTCTGGGAGGTGGGGTTCAGTAGGTGTCAGAGTGAGGACTCTCAGTGTAAAGTGTCTGGGAGGTGGGGTTCAGTAGGTGTCAGAGTGAGGGCTCTCAGTGTAAAGGGTCTGGGAGGTGGGGTTCAGAAGGTGTCAGAGTGAGAACTCACAGTGTAAAGGGTCTGGGAGGTGGGGTTCAGTAGGTGTCAGAGTGGGGATACTCAGAGTAAAGGGTCTGGGAGGTAGGGTTCAATAGGTGTCAGAGTGGGGACTCTCAGTATAAAGGGTCTGGGAGGTGGGGTTCCGTAGGTGTCAGAGTGGGGACTCTCAGTGTAAAGGGTGTGTTAGGTGTTTTTCAGTAGGTGTCTGAGTGAGGCATCTCAGTGTAAAGGGTCTGGGAGGTGGGATTCAGTAGGTGTCAGTGAGGACTCTCAGTGTAAAGGGTCTGTTAGGTGTTTTTCAGTAGGTGTCTGAGTGAGGCATCTCAGTGTAAAGGGTCTGGGAGGTGGGATTCAGTAGGTGTCAGTGAGGACTCTCAGTGTAAAGGGTCTGGGAAGAAGGGGTTCAGTAGGTGTCAGAGTGGGGAGTCTCAGTGTAAAGGGTCTGGGAGGTGGGGTTCAGTAGGGGTCAGAGTGGTGACCCCTACTGATGGTGAAGGGTCTGGCACGTGTGGATCAGCAGGTGTCAGAGTGGGGACTCTCAGTGTAAAGGGTCTGGGAGGTGGGGTTCAGTAGCTGTCAGAGTGGGAACTCTCAGTGTAAAGGGTCTGGGAGGTGGGGTTCAGTAGGTGTCAGTGAGAACTCTCAGTGTAAAGGGTCTGGGAGGTGGCGTTCAGTAGGTGTCAGTGAGAACTCTCAGTGTAAAGGGTCTGGGAGGTGGAGTTCAGTAGGAGTCAGAGTGAGGACTCTCTGTAAAGGCTCAGTGAAGTGGGCTTCAGTAGGTGTCAGAGTGAGGACTCTCAGTGTAAAGGCTCAGTGAAGTGGGGTTCAGTAGGTGTCAGATTGAGGACTCTCAATATAAAGGGTCTGGGTGTTGGGGTACAGTGCGAGTCAGAGTGAGGACTCTCAGTGTAAAGTGTCTGGGAGGTGGGGCTCAGTATGTGTCAGAGTGAGGCCTCAGGTTAAAGGGATGGGGAGGTGGGGTTCAGTAGGTGTCAGAGTGAGAACTCTCAGTGTAAAGTGTCTGGGAGGTGGGGTTCAGTAGGTGTCAGAGTGAGGCATTTCAGTGTAAAGTGTCTGGGAGGTGGGGTTCAGTAGGTGTCAGAGTGAGGACTCTCAGTGTAAAGTGTCTGGGAGGTGGGGTTCAGTAGGTGTCAGAGTGAGGCATTTCAGTGTAAAGTGTCTGGGAGGTGGGGTTCAGTAGGTGTCAGAGTGAGGACTCTCAGTGTAAAGTGTCTGGGAGGTGGGGTTCAGTAGGTGTCAGAGTGAGAACTCACAGTGTAAAGGGTCTGGGAGGTGGGGTTCAGTAGGTGTCAGAGTCAGGACTCTCAGTGTAAAGGGTCTGGGAGATGGGTTTCAGTAGGTTTCAGAGGACATATTGCCTGTAAAGGGTCTGGGAGGTGGAGTTCAGTAGGAGTCAGAGTGAGGACTCTCTGTAAAGGCTCAGTGAAGTGGGCTTCAGTAGGTGTCAGATTGAGGACTCTCAATATAAAGGGTCTGGGAGTTGGGGTTCAGTGCGAGTCAGAGTGAGGACTCTCAGTGTAAAGGGTCTGGGAGGTGGGGTTCAATAGGTGTCAGAGTGGGAGCTCTCAGTGTAAAGGGTCTGGGAGGTGGGGTTCAGTAGGGGTCAGAGTGGTGACCCCTACTGATGGTGAAGGGTCTGGCACGTGTGGATCAGCAGGTGTCAGAGTGGGGACTCTCAGTGTAAAGGGTCTGGGAGGTGGGGTTCAGTAGCTGTCAGAGTGGGAACTCTCAGTGTAAAGGGTCTGGGAGGTGGGGTTCAGTAGGTGTCAGTGAGAACTCTCAGTGTAAAGGGTCTGGGAGGTGGCGTTCAGTAGGTGTCAGTGAGAACTCTCAGTGTAAAGGGTCTGGGAGGTGGAGTTCAGTAGGAGTCAGAGTGAGGACTCTCTGTAAAGGCTCAGTGAAGTAGGCTTCAGTAGGTGTCAGAATGAGGACACTCAGTGTAAAGGCTCAGTGAAGTGGGGTTCAGTAGGTGACAGATTGAAGACTCTCAATATAAAGGGTCTGGGTGTTGGGGTACAGTGCGAGTCAGAGTGAGGACTCTCAGTGTAAAGTGTCTGGGAGGTGGGGCTCAGTATGTGTCAGAGTGAGGCCTCAGGTTAAAGGGATGGGGAGGTGGGGTTCAGTAGGTGTCAGAGTGAGAACTCTCAGTGTAAAGTGTCTGGGAGGTGGGGTTCAGTAGGTGTCAGAGTGAGGCATTTCAGTGTAAAGTGTCTGGGAGGTGGGGTTCAGTAGGTGTCAGAGTGAGGACTCTCAGTGTAAAGTGTCTGGGAGGTGGGGTTCAGTAGGTGTCAGAGTGAGGCATTTCAGTGTAAAGTGTCTGGGAGGTGGGGTTCAGTAGGTGTCAGAGTGAGAACTCACAGTGTAAAGGGTCTGGGAGGTGGGGTTCAGTAGGTGTCAGAGTCAGGACTCTCAGTGTAAAGGGTCTGGGAGATGGGTTTCAGTAGGTTTCAGAGGACATATTGCCTGTAAAGGGTCTGGGAGGTGGAGTTCAGTAGGAGTCAGAGTGAGGACTCTCTGTAAAGGCTCAGTGAAGTGGGCTTCAGTAGGTGTCAGATTGAGGACTCTCAATATAAAGGGTCTGGGAGTTGGGGTTCAGTGCGAGTCAGAGTGAGGACTCTCAGTGTAAAGGGTCTGGGAGGTGGGGTTCAATAGGTGTCAGAGTGGGAGCTCTCAGTGTAAAGGGTCTGGGAGGTGGGGTTCAGTGCGAGTCAGAGTGAGGACTCTTAGTGTAAAGGTTCTGGGAGGTGGGGTTCAGAAGGTGTCAGAGTGAGGACTCTCAGTGTAAAGGGTCTGGGAGGTGGAGTTCAGTAGGTGTCAGAGTGAGGACTCTCAGTGTAAAGGCTCAGTGAAGTGGGGTTCAGTAGGTGTCAGATTGAGGACTCTCAATATAAAGGGTCTGGGAGTTGGGGTTCAGTGCGAGTCAGAGTGAGGACTCTCAGTGTAAAGGGTCTGGGAGGTGGGGTTCAATAGGTGTCAGAGTGGGAGCTCTCAGTGTAAAGGGTCTGGGAGGTGGGGTTCAGTAGGGGTCAGAGTGGTGACCCCTACTGATGGTGAAGGGTCTGGCACGTGTGGATCAGCAGGTGTCAGAGTGGGGACTCTCAGTGTAAAGGGTCTGGGAGGTGGGGTTCAGTAGCTGTCAGAGTGGGAACTCTCAGTGTAAAGGGTCTGGGAGGTGGGGTTCAGTAGGTGTCAGTGAGAACTCTCAGTGTAAAGGGTCTGGGAGGTGGCGTTCAGTAGGTGTCAGTGAGAACTCTCAGTGTAAAGGGTCTGGGAGGTGGAGTTCAGTAGGAGTCAGAGTGAGGACTCTCTGTAAAGGCTCAGTGAAGTGGGCTTCAGTAGGTGTCAGAGTGAGGACTCTCAGTGTAAAGGCTCAGTGAAGTGGGGTTCAGTAGGTGTCAGATTGAGGACTCTCAATATAAAGGGTCTGGGTGTTGGGGTACAGTGCGAGTCAGAGTGAGGACTCTCAGTGTAAAGTGTCTGGGAGGTGGGGCTCAGTATGTGTCAGAGTGAGGCCTCAGGTTAAAGGGATGGGGAGGTGGGGTTCAGTAGGTGTCAGAGTGAGAACTCTCAGTGTAAAGTGTCTGGGAGGTGGGGTTCAGTAGGTGTCAGAGTGAGGCATTTCAGTGTAAAGTGTCTGGGAGGTGGGGTTCAGTAGGTGTCAGAGTGAGGACTCTCAGTGTAAAGTGTCTGGGAGGTGGGGTTCAGTAGGTGTCAGAGTGAGGCATTTCAGTGTAAAGTGTCTGGGAGGTGGGGTTCAGTAGGTGTCAGAGTGAGGACTCTCAGTGTAAAGTGTCTGGGAGGTGGGGTTCAGTAGGTGTCAGAGTGAGAACTCACAGTGTAAAGGGTCTGGGAGGTGGGGTTCAGTAGGTGTCAGAGTCAGGACTCTCAGTGTAAAGGGTCTGGGAGATGGGTTTCAGTAGGTTTCAGAGGACATATTGCCTGTAAAGGGTCTGGGAGGTGGAGTTCAGTAGGAGTCAGAGTGAGGACTCTCTGTAAAGGCTCAGTGAAGTGGGCTTCAGTAGGTGTCAGATTGAGGACTCTCAATATAAAGGGTCTGGGAGTTGGGGTTCAGTGCGAGTCAGAGTGAGGACTCTCAGTGTAAAGGGTCTGGGAGGTGGGGTTAAATAGGTGTCAGAGTGGGAGCTCTCAGTGTAAAGGGTCTGGGAGGTGGGGTTCAGTAGGGGTCAGAGTGGTGACCCCTACTGATGGTGAAGGGTCTGGCACGTGTGGATCAGCAGGTGTCAGAGTGGGGACTCTCAGTGTAAAGGGTCTGGGAGGTGGGGTTCAGTAGCTGTCAGAGTGGGAACTCTCAGTGTAAAGGGTCTGGGAGGTGGGGTTCAGTAGGTGTCAGTGAGAACTCTCAGTGTAAAGGGTCTGGGAGGTGGCGTTCAGTAGGTGTCAGTGAGAACTCTCAGTGTAAAGGGTCTGGGAGGTGGAGTTCAGTAGGAGTCAGAGTGAGGACTCTCTGTAAAGGCTCAGTGAAGTAGGCTTCAGTAGGTGTCAGAATGAGGACACTCAGTGTAAAGGCTCAGTGAAGTGGGGTTCAGTAGGTGACAGATTGAAGACTCTCAATATAAAGGGTCTGGGTGTTGGGGTACAGTGCGAGTCAGAGTGAGGACTCTCAGTGTAAAGTGTCTGGGAGGTGGGGCTCAGTATGTGTCAGAGTGAGGCCTCAGGTTAAAGGGATGGGGAGGTGGGGTTCAGTAGGTGTCAGAGTGAGAACTCTCAGTGTAAAGTGTCTGGGAGGTGGGGTTCAGTAGGTGTCAGAGTGAGGCATTTCAGTGTAAAGTGTCTGGGAGGTGGGGTTCAGTAGGTGTCAGAGTGAGGACTCTCAGTGTAAAGTGTCTGGGAGGTGGGGTTCAGTAGGTGTCAGAGTGAGGCATTTCAGTGTAAAGTGTCTGGGAGGTGGGGTTCAGTAGGTGTCAGAGTGAGAACTCACAGTGTAAAGGGTCTGGGAGGTGGGGTTCAGTAGGTGTCAGAGTCAGGACTCTCAGTGTAAAGGGTCTGGGAGATGGGTTTCAGTAGGTTTCAGAGGACATATTGCCTGTAAAGGGTCTGGGAGGTGGAGTTCAGTAGGAGTCAGAGTGAGGACTCTCTGTAAAGGCTCAGTGAAGTGGGCTTCAGTAGGTGTCAGATTGAGGACTCTCAATATAAAGGGTCTGGGAGTTGGGGTTCAGTGCGAGTCAGAGTGAGGACTCTCAGTGTAAAGGGTCTGGGAGGTGGGGTTCAATAGGTGTCAGAGTGGGAGCTCTCAGTGTAAAGGGTCTGGGAGGTGGGGTTCAGTGCGAGTCAGAGTGAGGACTCTTAGTGTAAAGGTTCTGGGAGGTGGGGTTCAGAAGGTGTCAGAGTGAGGACTCTCAGTGTAAAGGGTCTGGGAGGTGGAGTTCAGTAGGTGTCAGAGTGAGGACTCTCAGTGTAAAGGCTCAGTGAAGTGGGGTTCAGTAGGTGTCAGATTGAGGACTCTCAATATAAAGGGTCTGGGAGTTGGGGTTCAGTGCGAGTCAGAGTGAGGACTCTCAGTGTAAAGGGTCTGGGAGGTGGGGTTCAATAGGTGTCAGAGTGGGAGCTCTCAGTGTAAAGGGTCTGGGAGGTGGGGTTCAGTATCTGTCAGAGTGAGGCCTCAGGTTAAAGGGATGGGGAGGTGGGTTTCAGTAGGTGTCAGAGTGAGAACTCTCAGTGTAAAGTGTCTGGAAGGTGGGGTTCAGTAGGTGTCAGAGTGAGGACTCTCAGTGTAAAGGCTCAGTGAAGTGGGGTTCAGTAGGTGTCAGATTGAGGACTCTCAATATAAAGGGTCTGGGAGTTGGGGTTCAGTGCGAGTCAGAGTGAGGACTCTCAGTGTAAAGTGTCTGGGAGGTGGGGTTCACTAGGTGTCAGAGTGAGAACTCACAGTGTAAAAGGTCTGGGAGGTGGGGTTCAGTAGGTGTCAGTGAGAACTCTCAGTGAAAAGGGTCTGTTAGGTGGGGTTCAGTAGGTGTCAGAGTGAGGACTCTCAGTGTAAAGTGCCTGGGAGGTGGGGTTCAGTAGGTGTCAGAGTGAGGGCTCTCAGTGTAAAGGCTCAGTGAAGTGGGCTTCAGTAGGTGTCAGATTGAGGACTCTCAATATAAAGGGTCTGGGAGTTGGGGTTCAGTGCGAGTCAGAGTGAGGACTCTCAGTGTAAAGGGTCTGGGAGGTGGGGTTCAATAGGTGTCAGAGTGGGAGCTCTCAGTGTAAAGGGTCTGGGAGGTGGGGTTCAGTGCGAGTCAGAGTGAGGACTCTTAGTGTAAAGGTTCTGGGAGGTGGGGTTCAGAAGGTGTCAGAGTGAGGACTCTCAGTGTAAAGGGTCTGGGAGGTGGAGTTCAGTAGGTGTCAGAGTGAGGACTCTCAGTGTAAAGGCTCAGTGAAGTGGGGTTCAGTAGGTGTCAGATTGAGGACTCTCAATATAAAGGGTCTGGGAGTTGGGGTTCAGTGCGAGTCAGAGTGAGGACTCTCAGTGTAAAGGGTCTGGGAGGTGGGGTTCAATAGGTGTCAGAGTGGGAGCTCTCAGTGTAAAGGGTCTGGGAGGTGGGGTTCAGTATCTGTCAGAGTGAGGCCTCAGGTTAAAGGGATGGGGAGGTGGGTTTCAGTAGGTGTCAGAGTGAGAACTCTCAGTGTAAAGTGTCTGGAAGGTGGGGTTCAGTAGGTGTCAGAGTGAGGACTCTCAGTGTAAAGGCTCAGTGAAGTGGGGTTCAGTAGGTGTCAGATTGAGGACTCTCAATATAAAGGGTCTGGGAGTTGGGGTTCAGTGCGAGTCAGAGTGAGGACTCTCAGTGTAAAGTGTCTGGGAGGTGGGGTTCACTAGGTGTCAGAGTGAGAACTCACAGTGTAAAAGGTCTGGGAGGTGGGGTTCAGTAGGTGTCAGTGAGAACTCTCAGTGAAAAGGGTCTGTTAGGTGGGGTTCAGTAGGTGTCAGAGTGAGGACTCTCAGTGTAAAGTGCCTGGGAGGTGGGGTTCAGTAGGTGTCAGAGTAAGGACTCTCAGTGTAAAGTGTCTGGGAGGTGGGGTTCAGTAGGTGTCAGAGTGAGGGCTCTCAGTGTAAAGGGTCTGGGAGGTGGGGTTCAGAAGGTGTCAGAGTGAGGACTCTCAGTGTAAAGTGTCTGGGAGGTGGGGTTCACTAGGTGTCAGAGTGAGAACTCACAGTGTAAAAGGTCTGGGAGGTGGGGTTCAGTAGGTGTCAGTGAGAACTCTCAGTGAAAAGGGTCTGTTAGGTGGGGTTCAGTAGGTGTCAGAGTTAGGACTCTCAGTGTAAAGTGCCTGGGAGGTGGGGTTCAGTAGGTGTCAGAGTGAGGGCTCTCAGTGTAAAGGGTCTGGGAGGTGGGGTTCAGTAGGTGTCAGAGTGAGGACTCTCAGTGTAAAGTGTCTGGGAGGTGGGGTTCAGTAGGTGTCAGAGTGAGGGCTCTCAGTGTAAAGGGTCTGGGAGGTGGGGTTCAGAAGGTGTCAGAGTGAGGACTCTCAGTGTAAAGTGTCTGGGAGGTGGGGTTCAGTAGGTGTCAGAGTGAGGGGTCTCAGTGTAAAGGGTCTGGGAGGTGGGGTTCAGAAGGTGTCAGAGTGAGAACTCACAGTGTAAAGGGTCTGGGAGGTGGGGTTCAGTAGGTGTCTGAGTGAGGCATCTCAGTGTAAAGGATCTGGGAGGTGGGGTTCAGTAGGTGTCAGAGTGAGAACTCACAGTGTAAATGGTCTGGGAGGTGGGGTTCAGTAGGTGTCAGAGTCAGGACTCTCAGTGTAAAGGGTCTGGGAGATGGGTTTCAGTAGGTTTCAGAGGACATATTGCCTGTAAAGGGTCTGGGAGGTGGAGTTCAGTAGGAGTCAGAGTGAGGACTCTCTGTAAAGGCTCAGTGAAGTGGGCTTCAGTAGGTGTCAGATTGAGGACTCTCAATATAAAGGGTCTGGGAGTTGGGGTTCAGTGCGAGTCAGAGTGAGGACTCTCAGTGTAAAGGTTCTGGGAGGTGGGGTTCAGAAGGTGTCAGAGTGAGGACTCTCAGTGTAAAGGGTCTGGGAGGTGGGGTTCAGTAGGAGTCAGAGTGAGGACTCTCTGTAAAGGCTCAGTGAAGTGGGCTTCAGTAGGTGTCAGAGTGAGGACTCTCAGTGTAAAGGCTCAGTGAAGTGGGGTTCAGTAGGTGTCAGATTGAGGACTCTCAATATAAAGGGTCTGGGAGTTGGGGTTCAGTGCGAGTCAGAGTGAGGACTCTCAGTGTAAAGGGTCTGGGAGGTGGGGTTCAATAGGTGTCAGAGTGGGAGCTCTCAGTGTAAAGGGTCTGGGAGGTGGGGTTCAGTATCTGTCAGAGTGAGGCCTCAGGTTAAAGGGATGGGGAGGTGGGTTTCAGTAGGTGTCAGAGTGAGAACTCTCAGTGTAAAGTGTCTGGAAGGTGGGGTTCAGTAGGTGTCAGAGTGAGGACTCTCAGTGTAAAGGCTCAGTGAAGTGGGGTTCAGTAGGTGTCAGATTGAGGACTCTCAATATAAAGGGTCTGGGAGTTGGGGTTCAGTGCGAGTCAGAGTGAGGACTCTCAGTGTAAAGTGTCTGGGAGGTGGGGTTCACTAGGTGTCAGAGTGAGAACTCACAGTGTAAAGGGTCTGGGAGGTGGGGTTCAGTAGGTGTCAGTGAGAACTCTCAGTGAAAAGGGTCTGTTAGGTAGGGTTCAGTAGGTGTCAGAGTGAGGACTCTCAGTGTAAAGTGCCTGGGAGGTGGGGTTCAGTAGGTGTCAGAGTGAGGGCTCTCAGTGTAAAGGGTCTGGGAGGTGGGGTTCAGTAGGTGTCAGAGTGAGAACTCACAGTGTAAAGGGTCTGGGAGGTGGGGTTCAGTATGGGTCAGAGTGGTGACCCCTACTGATGGTGAAGGGTCTGGCACGTGTGGATCAGCAGGTGTCAGAGTGGGGACTCTCAGTGTAAAGGGTCTGGGAGGTGGGGTTCAGTAGGTGTCAGAGTGAGAACTCACAGTGTAAAGGGTCTGGGAGGTGGGGTTCAGTAGGTGTCAGTGTGAGGACTCTCAGTGTAAAGGGCCTGGGAGATGGGTTTCAGTAGGTTTCAGAGGACATATTGCCTGTAAAGGGTCTGGGAGGTGGAGTTCAGTAGGTGTCAGTGAGAATTCTCAGTGTAAAGGGTCCGGGAGGTGGGGTTCAGTAGGTGTCAGAGTGCGGACTCTCAGTGTAAAGGGTCTGTTAGGTGTTTTTCAGTAGGTGTCTGAGTGAGGCGTCTCAGTGTAAAGGGTCTGGGAGGTGGGGTTCAGTAGGTGTCAGAGTGAGGACTCTCAGTGTAAAGTGTCTGGGAGGTGGGGTTCAGTAGGTGTCAGAGTGAGGGCTCTCAGTGTAAAGGGTCTGGGAGGTGGGGTTCAGTAGGGGTCAGAATGGGGATACTCAGAGTAAAGGGTCTGGGAGGTAGGGTTCAGTAGGTGTCAGAGTGGGGACTCTCAGTGTAAAGGGTCTGGGAAGAAGGGGTTCAGTAGGTGTCAGAGTGGGGAGTCTCAGTGTAAAGGGTCTGGGAGGTGGGGTTCACTAGGTGTCAGAGTGAGAACTCATAGTGTAAAGGGTCTGGGAGATGGGTTTCAGTAGGAGTCAGAGTGAGGACTCTCTGTAAAGGCTCAGTGAAGTGGGCTTCAGTAGGTGTCAGAGTGAGGACTCTCAGTGTAAAGGCTCAGTGAAGTGGGGTTCAGTATGTGTCAGATTGAGGACTCTCAATATAAAGGGTCTGGGAGTTGGGGTTCAGTGCGAGTCAGAGTGAGGACTCTCAGTGTAAAGGGTCTGGGAGGTGGGGTTCAATAGGTGTCAGAGTGGGAGCTCTCAGTGTAAAGGGTCTGGGAGGTGGGGTTCAGTATCTGTCAGAGTGAGGCCTCAGGTTAAAGGGATGGGGAGGTGGGGTTCAGTAGGTGTCAGAGTGAGAACTCTCAGTGTAACGTGTCTGGAAGGTGGGGTTCAGTAGGTGTCAGAGTGAGGACTCTCAGTGTAAAGGCTCAGTGAAGTGGGGTTCAGTAGGTGTCAGATTGAGGACTCTCAATATAAAGGGTCTGGGAGTTGGGGTTCAGTGCGAGTCAGAGTGAGGACTCTCAGTGTAAAGTGTCTGGGAGGTGGGGTTCACTAGGTGTCAGAGTGAGAACTCACAGTGTAAAGGGTCTGGGAGGTGGGGTTCAGTAGGTGTCAGTGAGAACTCTCAGTGAAAAGGGTCTGTTAGGTGGGGTTCAGTAGGTGTCAGAGTGAGGTCTCTCAGTGTGAAGGGTCTGGGAGGTGGGGTTCAGTAGGTGTGAGAGTGAGGACTCTCAGTGTAAAGTGTCTGGGAGGTGGGGTTCAGTAGGTGTCAGAGTGAGGGCTCTCAGTGTAAAGGGTCTGGGAGGTGGGGTTCAGAAGGTGTCAGAGTGAGAACTCACAGTGTAAAGGGTCTGGGAGGTGGGGTTCAGTAGGTGTCAGAGTGGGGATACTCAGAGTAAAGGGTCTGGGAGGTAGGGTTCAATAGGTGTCAGAGTGGGGACTCTCAGTATAAAGGGTCTGGGAGGTGGGGTTCCGTAGGTGTCAGAGTGGGGACTCTCAGTGTAAAGGGTGTGTTAGGTGTTTTTCAGTAGGTGTCTGAGTGAGGCATCTCAGTGTAAAGGGTCTGGGAGGAGGGATTCAGTAGGTGTCAGTGAGGACTCTCAGTGTAAAGGGTCTGTTAGGTGTTTTTCAGTAGGTGTCTGAGTGAGGCATCTCAGTGTAAAGGGTCTGGGAGGTGGGGTTCAGTAGGTGTCAGAGTGGGGAGTCTCAGTGTAAAGGGTCTGGGAGGTGGGGTTCAGTAGGGGTCAGAGTGGTGACCCCTACTGATGGTGAAGGGTCTGGCACGTGTGGATCAGCAGGTGTCAGAGTGGGGACTCTCAGTGTAAAGGGTCTGGGAGGTGGGGTTCAGTAGCTGTCAGAGTGGGAACTCTCAGTGTAAAGGGTCTGGGAGGTGGGGTTCAGTAGGTGTCAGTGAGAACTCTCAGTGTAAAGGGTCTGGGAGGTGGCGTTCAGTAGGTGTCAGTGAGAACTCTCAGTGTAAAGGGTCTGGGAGGTGGAGTTCAGTAGGAGTCAGAGTGAGGACTCTCTGTAAAGGCTCAGTGAAGTGGGCTTCAGTAGGTGTCAGAGTGAGGACTCTCAGTGTAAAGGCTCAGTGAAGTGGGGTTCAGTAGGTGTCAGATTGAGGACTCTCAATATAAAGGGTCTGGGTGTTGGGGTACAGTGCGAGTCAGAGTGAGGACTCTCAGTGTAAAGTGTCTGGGAGGTGGGGCTCAGTATGTGTCAGAGTGAGGCCTCAGGTTAAAGGGATGGGGAGGTGGGGTTCAGTAGGTGTCAGAGTGAGAACTCTCAGTGTAAAGTGTCTGGGAGGTGGGGTTCAGTAGGTGTCAGAGTGAGGCATTTCAGTGTAAAGTGTCTGGGAGGTGGGGTTCAGTAGGTGTCAGAGTGAGGACTCTCAGTGTAAAGTGTCTGGGAGGTGGGGTTCAGTAGGTGTCAGAGTGAGGCATTTCAGTGTAAAGTGTCTGGGAGGTGGGGTTCAGTAGGTGTCAGAGTGAGGACTCTCAGTGTAAAGTGTCTGGGAGGTGGGGTTCAGTAGGTGTCAGAGTGAGAACTCACAGTGTAAAGGGTCTGGGAGGTGGGGTTCAGTAGGTGTCAGAGTCAGGACTCTCAGTGTAAAGGGTCTGGGAGATGGGTTTCAGTAGGTTTCAGAGGACATATTGCCTGTAAAGGGTCTGGGAGGTGGAGTTCAGTAGGAGTCAGAGTGAGGACTCTCTGTAAAGGCTCAGTGAAGTGGGCTTCAGTAGGTGTCAGATTGAGGACTCTCAATATAAAGGGTCTGGGAGTTGGGGTTCAGTGCGAGTCAGAGTGAGGACTCTCAGTGTAAAGGGTCTGGGAGGTGGTGTTCAATAGGTGTCAGAGTGGGAGCTCTCAGTGTAAAGGGTCTGGGAGGTGGGGTTCAGTGCGAGTCAGAGTGAGGACTCTCAGTGTAAAGGTTCTGGGAGGTGGGGTTCAGAAGGTGTCAGAGTGAGGACTCTCTGTAAAGGCTCAGTGAAGTGGGCTTCAGTAGGTGTCAGAGTGAGGACTCTCAGTGTAAAGGCTCAGTGAAGTGGGGTTCAGAAGGTGTCAGATTGAGGACTCTCAATATAAAGGGTCTGGGAGTTGGGGTTCAGTGCGAGTCAGAGTGAGGACTCTCAGTGTAAAGGGTCTGGGAGGTGGGGTTCAATAGGTGTCAGAGTGGGAGCTCTCAGTGTAAAGGGTCTGGGAGGTGGGGTTCAGTATCTGTCAGAGTGAGGCCTCAGGTTAAAGGGATGGGGAGGTGGGTTTCAGTAGGTGTCAGAGTGAGAACTCTCAGTGTAAAGTGTCTGGAAGGTGGGGTTCAGTAGGTGTCAGAGTGAGGACTCTTAGTGTAAAGGCTCAGTGAAGTGGGGTTCAGTAGGTGTCAGATTGAGGACTCTCAATATAAAGGGTCTGGGAGTTGGGGTTCAGTGCGAGTCAGAGTGAGGACTCTCAGTGTAAAGTGTCTGGGAGGTGGGGTTCACTAGGTGTCAGAGTGAGAACTCACAGTGTAAAAGGTCTGGGAGGTGGGGTTCAGTAGGTGTCAGTGAGAACTCTCAGTGAAAAGGGTCTGTTAGGTGGGGTTCAGTAGGTGTCAGAGTGAGGACTCTCAGTGTAAAGTGCCTGGGAGGTGGGGTTCAGTAGGTGTCAGAGTGAGGGCTCTCAGTGTAAAGGGTCTGGGAGGTGGGGTTCAGTAGGTGTCAGAGTGAGGACTCTCAGTGTAAAGTGTCTGGGAGGTGGGGTTCAGTAGGTGTCAGAGTGAGGGCTCTCAGTGTAAAGGGTCTGGGAGGTGGGGTTCAGAAGGTGTCAGAGTGAGAACTCTCAGTGTAAAGGGTCTGGGAGGTGGAGTTCAGTAGGAGTCAGAGTGAGGACTCTCTGTAAAGGCTCAGTGAAGTGGGCTTCAGTAGGTGTCAGAGTGAGGACTCTCAGTGTAAAGGCTCAGTGAAGTGGGGTTCAGTAGGTGTCAGATTGAGGACTCTCAATATAAAGGGTCTGGGTGTTGGGGTACAGTGCGAGTCAGAGTGAGGACTCTCAGTGTAAAGTGTCTGGGAGGTGGGGCTCAGTATGTGTCAGAGTGAGGCCTCAGGTTAAAGGGATGGGGAGGTGGGGTTCAGTAGGTGTCAGAGTGAGAACTCTCAGTGTAAAGTGTCTGGGAGGTGGGGTTCAGTAGGTGTCAGAGTGAGGCATTTCAGTGTAAAGTGTCTGGGAGGTGGGGTTCAGTAGGTGTCAGAGTGAGGACTCTCAGTGTAAAGTGTCTGGGAGGTGGGGTTCAGTAGGTGTCAGAGTGAGGCATTTCAGTGTAAAGTGTCTGGGAGGTGGGGTTCAGTAGGTGTCAGAGTGAGGACTCTCAGTGTAAAGTGTCTGGGAGGTGGGGTTCAGTAGGTGTCAGAGTGAGAACTCACAGTGTAAAGGGTCTGGGAGGTGGGGTTCAGTAGGTGTCAGAGTCAGGACTCTCAGTGTAAAGGGTCTGGGAGATGGGTTTCAGTAGGTTTCAGAGGACATATTGCCTGTAAAGGGTCTGGGAGGTGGAGTTCAGTAGGAGTCAGAGTGAGGACTCTCTGTAAAGGCTCAGTGAAGTGGGCTTCAGTAGGTGTCAGATTGAGGACTCTCAATATAAAGGGTCTGGGAGTTGGGGTTCAGTGCGAGTCAGAGTGAGGACTCTCAGTGTAAAGGGTCTGGGAGGTGGGGTTCAATAGGTGTCAGAGTGGGAGCTCTCAGTGTAAAGGGTCTGGGAGGTGGGGTTCAGTGCGAGTCAGAGTGAGGACTCTCAGTGTAAAGGTTCTGGGAGGTGGGGTTCAGAAGGTGTCAGAGTGAGGACTCTCTGTAAAGGCTCAGTGAAGTGGGCTTCAGTAGGTGTCAGAGTGAGGACTCTCAGTGTAAAGGCTCAGTGAAGTGGGGTTCAGAAGGTGTCAGATTGAGGACTCTCAATATAAAGGGTCTGGGAGTTGGGGTTCAGTGCGAGTCAGAGTGAGGACTCTCAGTGTAAAGGGTCTGGGAGGTGGGGTTCAATAGGTGTCAGAGTGGGAGCTCTCAGTGTAAAGGGTCTGGGAGGTGGGGTTCAGTATCTGTCAGAGTGAGGCCTCAGGTTAAAGGGATGGGGAGGTGGGTTTCAGTAGGTGTCAGAGTGAGAACTCTCAGTGTAAAGTGTCTGGAAGGTGGGGTTCAGTAGGTGTCAGAGTGAGGACTCTTAGTGTAAAGGCTCAGTGAAGTGGGGTTCAGTAGGTGTCAGATTGAGGACTCTCAATATAAAGGGTCTGGGAGTTGGGGTTCAGTGCGAGTCAGAGTGAGGACTCTCAGTGTAAAGTGTCTGGGAGGTGGGGTTCACTAGGTGTCAGAGTGAGAACTCACAGTGTAAAAGGTCTGGGAGGTGGGGTTCAGTAGGTGTCAGTGAGAACTCTCAGTGAAAAGGGTCTGTTAGGTGGGGTTCAGTAGGTGTCAGAGTGAGGACTCTCAGTGTAAAGTGCCTGGGAGGTGGGGTTCAGTAGGTGTCAGAGTGAGGGCTCTCAGTGTAAAGGGTCTGGGAGGTGGGGTTCAGTAGGTGTCAGAGTGAGGACTCTCAGTGTAAAGTGTCTGGGAGGTGGGGTTCAGTAGGTGTCAGAGTGAGGGCTCTCAGTGTAAAGGGTCTGGGAGGTGGGGTTCAGAAGGTGTCAGAGTGAGGACTCTCAGTGTAAAGTGTCTGGGAGGTGGGGTTCAGTAGGTGTCAGAGTGAGGGCTCTCAGTGTAAAGGGTCTGGGAGTTGGGGTTCAGAAGGTGTCAGAGTGAGAACTCACAGTGTAAAGGGTCTGGGAGGTGGGGTTCAGTAGGTGTCTGAGTGAAGCATCTCAGTGTAAAGGGTCTGGGAGGTGGGGTTCAGTAGGTGTCAGAGTGAGAACTCACAGTGTAAATGGTCTGGGAGGTGGGGTTCAGTAGGTGTCTGAGTGAGGCATCTCAGTGTAAAGGGTCTGGGAGGTGGGGTTCAGTAGGTGTCAGAGTGAGAACTCACAGTGTAAATGGTCTGGGAGGTGGGGTTCAGTAGGAGTCAGAGTCAGGACTCTCAGTGTAAAGGGTCTGGGAGATGGGTTTCAGTAGGTTTCAGAGGACATATTGCCTGTAAAGGGTCTGGGAGGTGGAGTTCAGTAGGAGTCAGAGTGAGGACTCTCTGTAAAGGCTCAGTGAAGTGGGCTTCAGTAGGTGTCAGAGTGAGGACTCTCAGTGTAAAGTGCCTGGGAGGTGGGGTTCAGTAGGTGTCAGAGTGAGGGCTCTCAGTGTAAAGGGTCTGGGAGGTGGGGTTCAGTAGGTGTCAGAGTGAGGACTCTCAGTGTAAAGTGTCTGGGAGGTGGGGTTCAGTAGGTGTCAGAGTGAGGGCTCTCAGTGTAAAGGGTCTGGGAGGTGGGGTTCAGAAGGTGTCAGAGTGAGGACTCTCAGTGTAAAGTGTCTGGGAGGTGGGGTTCACTAGGTGTCAGAGTGAGAACTCACAGTGTAAAAGGTCTGGGAGGTGGGGTTCAGTAGGTGTCAGTGAGAACTCTCAGTGAAAAGGGTCTGTTAGGTGGGGTTCAGTAGGTGTCAGAGTGAGGACTCTCAGTGTAAAGTGCCTGGGAGGTGGGGTTCAGTAGGTGTCAGAGTGAGGGCTCTCAGTGTAAAGGGTCTGGGAGGTGGGGTTCAGTAGGTGTCAGAGTGAGGACTCTCAGTGTAAAGTGTCTGGGAGGTGGGGTTCAGTAGGTGTCAGAGTGAGGGCTCTCAGTGTAAAGGGTCTGGGAGGTGGGGTTCAGAAGGTGTCAGAGTGAGGACTCTCAGTGTAAAGTGTCTGGGAGGTGGGGTTCAGTAGGTGTCAGAGTGAGGGCTCTCAGTGTAAAGGGTACGGGAGGTGGGGTTCAGAAGGTGTCAGAGTGAGAACTCACAGTGTAAAGGGTCTGGGAGGTGGGGTTCAGTAGGTGTCTGAGTGAGGCATCTCAGTGTAAAGGATCTGGGAGGTGGGGTTCAGTAGGTGTCAGAGTGAGAACTCACAGTGTAAATGGTCTGGGAGGTGGGGTTCAGTAGGTGTCAGAGTCAGGACTCTCAGTGTAAAGGGTCTGGGAGATGGGTTTCAGTAGGTTTCAGAGGACATATTGCCTGTAAAGGGTCTGGGAGGTGGAGTTCAGTAGGAGTCAGAGTGAGGACTCTCTGTAAAGGCTCAGTGAAGTGGGCTTCAGTAGGTGTCAGATTGAGGACTCTCAATATAAAGGGTCTGGGAGTTGGGGTTCAGTGCGAGTCAGAGTGAGGACTCTCAGTGTAAAGGTTCTGGGAGGTGGGGTTCAGAAGGTGTCAGAGTGAGGACTCTCAGTGTAAAGGGTCTGGGAGGTGGGGTTCAGTAGGAGTCAGAGTGAGGACTCTCTGTAAAGGCTCAGTGAAGTGGGCTTCAGTAGGTGTCAGAGTGAGGACTCTCAGTGTAAAGGCTCAGTGAAGTGGGGTTCAGTAGGTGTCAGATTGAGGACTCTCAATATAAAGGGTCTGGGAGTTGGGGTTCAGTGCGAGTCAGAGTGAGGACTCTCAGTGTAAAGGGTCTGGGAGGTGGGGTTCAATAGGTGTCAGAGTGGGAGCTCTCAGTGTAAAGGGTCTGGGAGGTGGGGTTCAGTATCTGTCAGAGTGAGGCCTCAGGTTAAAGGGATGGGGAGGTGGGTTTCAGTAGGTGTCAGAGTGAGAACTCTCAGTGTAAAGTGTCTGGAAGGTGGGGTTCAGTAGGTGTCAGAGTGAGGACTCTCAGTGTAAAGGCTCAGTGAAGTGGGGTTCAGTAGGTGTCAGATTGAGGACTCTCAATATAAAGGGTCTGGGAGTTGGGGTTCAGTGCGAGTCAGAGTGAGGACTCTCAGTGTAAAGTGTCTGGGAGGTGGGGTTCACTAGGTGTCAGAGTGAGAACTCACAGTGTAAAGGGTCTGGGAGATGGGGTTCAGTAGGTGTCAGTGAGAACTCTCAGTGAAAAGGGTCTGTTAGGTAGGGTTCAGTAGGTGTCAGAGTGAGGACTCTCAGTGTAAAGTGCCTGGGAGGTGGGGTTCAGTAGGTGTCAGAGTGAGGGCTCTCAGTGTAAAGGGTCTGGGAGGTGGGGTTCAGTAGGTGTCAGAGTGAGAACTCACAGTGTAAAGGGTCTGGGAGGTGGGGTTCAGTATGGGTCAGAGTGGTGACCCCTACTGATGGTGAAGGGTCTGGCACGTGTGGATCAGCAGGTGTCAGAGTGGGGACTCTCAGTGTAAAGGGTCTGGGAGGTGGGGTTCAGTAGGTGTCAGAGTGAGAACTCACAGTGTAAAGGGTCTGGGAGGTGGGGTTCAGTAGGTGTCAGTGTGAGGACACTCTGTGTAAAGGGCCTGGGAGATGGGTTTCAGTAGGTTTCAGAGGACATATTGCCTGTAAAGGGTCTGGGAGGTGGAGTTCAGTAGGTGTCAGTGAGAATTCTCAGTGTAAAGGGTCCGGGAGGTGGGGTTCAGTAGGTGTCAGAGTGCGGACTCTCAGTGTAAAGGGTCTGTTAGGTGTTTTTCAGTAGGTGTCTGAGTGAGGCGTCTCAGTGTAAAGGGTCTGGGAGGTGGGGTTCAGTAGGTGTCAGAGTGAGGACTCTCAGTGTAAAGTGTCTGGGAGGTGGGGTTCAGTAGGTGTCAGAGTGAGGGCTCTCAGTGTAAAGGGTCTGGGAGGTGGGGTTCAGTAGGGGTCAGAATGGGGATACTCAGAGTAAAGGGTCTGGGAGGTAGGGTTCAGTAGGTGTCAGAGTGGGGACTCTCAGTGTAAAGGGTCTGGGAAGAAGGGGTTCAGTAGGTGTCAGAGTGGGGAGTCTCAGTGTAAAGGGTCTGGGAGGTGGGGTTCACTAGGTGTCAGAGTGAGAACTCATAGTGTAAAGGGTCTGGGAGATGGGTTTCAGTAGGAGTCAGAGTGAGGACTCTCTGTAAAGGCTCAGTGAAGTGGGCTTCAGTAGGTGTCAGAGTGAGGACTCTCAGTGTAAAGGCTCAGTGAAGTGGGGTTCAGTAGGTGTCAGATTGAGGACTCTCAATATAAAGGGTCTGGGAGTTGGGGTTCAGTGCGAGTCAGAGTGAGGACTCTCAGTGTAAAGGGTCTGGGAGGTGGGGTTCAATAGGTGTCAGAGTGGGAGCTCTCAGTGTAAAGGGTCTGGGAGGTGGGGTTCAGTATCTGTCAGAGTGAGGCCTCAGGTTAAAGGGATGGGGAGGTGGGGTTCAGTAGGTGTCAGAGTGAGAACTCTCAGTGTAACGTGTCTGGAAGGTGGGGTTCAGTAGGTGTCAGAGTGAGGACTCTCAGTGTAAAGGATCTGGGAGGTGGGGTTCAGTAGGTGTCAGAGTGAGAACTCACAGTGTAAATGGTCTGGGAGGTGGGGTTCAGTAGGTGTCAGAGTCAGGACTCTCAGTGTAAAGGGTCTGGGAGATGGGTTTCAGTAGGTTTCAGAGGACATATTGCCTGTAAAGGGTCTGGGAGGTGGAGTTCAGTAGGAGTCAGAGTGAGGACTCTCTGTAAAGGCTCAGTGAAGTGGGCTTCAGTAGGTGTCAGATTGAGGACTCTCAATATAAAGGGTCTGGGAGTTGGGGTTCAGTGCGAGTCAGAGTGAGGACTCTCAGTGTAAAGGTTCTGGGAGGTGGGGTTCAGAAGGTGTCAGAGTGAGGACTCTCAGTGTAAAGGGTCTGGGAGGTGGGGTTCAGTAGGAGTCAGAGTGAGGACTCTCTGTAAAGGCTCAGTGAAGTGGGCTTCAGTAGGTGTCAGAGTGAGGACTCTCAGTGTAAAGGCTCAGTGAAGTGGGGTTCAGTAGGTGTCAGATTGAGGACTCTCAATATAAAGGGTCTGGGAGTTGGGGTTCAGTGCGAGTCAGAGTGAGGACTCTCAGTGTAAAGGGTCTGGGAGGTGGGGTTCAATAGGTGTCAGAGTGGGAGCTCTCAGTGTAAAGGGTCTGGGAGGTGGGGTTCAGTATCTGTCAGAGTGAGGCCTCAGGTTAAAGGGATGGGGAGGTGGGGTTCAGTAGGTGTCAGAGTGAGAACTCTCAGTGTAACGTGTCTGGAAGGTGGGGTTCAGTAGGTGTCAGAGTGAGGACTCTCAGTGTAAAGGATCTGGGAGGTGGGGTTCAGTAGGTGTCAGAGTGAGAACTCACAGTGTAAATGGTCTGGGAGGTGGGGTTCAGTAGGTGTCAGAGTCAGGACTCTCAGTGTAAAGGGTCTGGGAGATGGGTTTCAGAGGACATATTGCCTGTAAAGGGTCTGGGAGGTGGAGTTCAGTAGGAGTCAGAGTGAGGACTCTCTGTAAAGGCTCAGTGAAGTGGGGTTCAGTAGGTGTCAGATTGAGGACTCTCAATATAAAGGGTCTGGGAGGTGGGGTTCAGTAGGTGTCAGAGTGAGGGCTCTCAGTGTAAAGGGTCTGGGAGGTGGGGTTCAGTAGGGGTCAGAATGGGGATACTCAGAGTAAAGGGTCTGGGAGGTAGGGTTCAGTAGGTGTCAGAGTGGGGACTCTCAGTGTAAAGGGTCTGGGAAGAAGGGGTTCAGTAGGTGTCAGAGTGGGGAGTCTCAGTGTAAAGGGTCTGGGAGGTGGGGTTCACTAGGTGTCAGAGTGAGAACTCATAGTGTAAAGGGTCTGGGAGATGGGTTTCAGTAGGAGTCAGAGTGAGGACTCTCTGTAAAGGCTCAGTGAAGTGGGCTTCAGTAGGTGTCAGAGTGAGGACTCTCAGTGTAAAGGCTCAGTGAAGTGGGGTTCAGTAGGTGTCAGATTGAGGACTCTCAATATAAAGGGTCTGGGAGTTGGGGTTCAGTGCGGGTCAGAGTGAGGACTCTCAGTGTAAAGGGTCTGGGAGGTGGGGTTCAATAGGTGTCAGAGTGGGAGCTCTCAGTGTAAAGGGTCTGGGAGGTGGGGTTCAGTATCTGTCAGAGTGAGGCCTCAGGTTAAAGGGATGGGGAGGTGGGGTTCAGTAGGTGTCAGAGTGAGAACTCTCAGTGTAACGTGTCTGGAAGGTGGGGTTCAGTAGGTGTCAGAGTGAGGACTCTCAGTGTAAAGGATCTGGGAGGTGGGGTTCAGTAGGTGTCAGAGTGAGAACTCACAGTGTAAATGGTCTGGGAGGTGGGGTTCAGTAGGTGTCAGAGTGAGGACTCTCAGTGTAAAGTGTCTGGGAGGTGGGGTTCAGTAGGTGTCAGAGTGAGGGCTCTCAGTGTAAAGGGTCTGGGAGGTGGGGTTCAGAAGGTGTCAGAGTGAGGACTCTCAGTGTAAAGTGTCTGGGAGGTGGGGTTCAGTAGGTGTCAGAGTGAGGGCTCTCAGTGTAAAGGGTCTGGGAGGTGGGGTTCAGAAGGTGTCAGAGTGAGAACTCACAGTGTAAAGGGTCTGGGAGGAGGGGTTCAGTAGGTGTCTGAGTGAGGCATCTCAGTGTAAAGGATCTGGGAGGTGGGGTTCAGTAGGTGTCAGAGTGAGAACTCACAGTGTAAATGGTCTGGGAGGTGGGGTTCAGTAGGTGTCAGAGTCAGGACTCTCAGTGTAAAGGGTCTGGGAGATGGGTTTCAGTAGGTTTCAGAGGACATATTGCCTGTAAAGGGTCTGGGAGGTGGAGTTCAGTAGGAGTCAGAGTGAGGACTCTCTGTAAAGGCTCAGTGAAGTGGGCTTCAGTAGGTGTCAGATTGAGGACTCTCAATATAAAGGGTCTGGGAGTTGGGGTTCAGTGCGAGTCAGAGTGAGGACTCTCAGTGTAAAGGTTCTGGGAGGTGGGGTTCAGAAGGTGTCAGAGTGAGGACTCTCAGTGTAAAGGGTCTGGGAGGTGGGGTTCAGTAGGAGTCAGAGTGAGGACTCTCTGTAAAGGCTCAGTGAAGTGGGCTTCAGTAGGTGTCAGAGTGAGGACTCTCAGTGTAAAGGCTCAGTGAAGTGGGGTTCAGTAGGTGTCAGATTGAGGACTCTCAATATAAAGGGTCTGGGAGTTGGGGTTCAGTGCGAGTCAGAGTGAGGACTCTCAGTGTAAAGTGTCTGGGAGGTGGGGTTCACTAGGTGTCAGAGTGAGAACTCACAGTGTAAAGGGTCTGGGAGATGGGGTTCAGTAGGTGTCAGTGAGAACTCTCAGTGAAAAGGGTCTGTTAGGTAGGGTTCAGTAGGTGTCAGAGTGAGGACTCTCAGTGTAAAGTGCCTGGGAGGTGGGGTTCAGTAGGTGTCAGAGTGAGGGCTCTCAGTGTAAAGGGTCTGGGAGGTGGGGTTCAGTAGGTGTCAGAGTGAGAACTCACAGTGTAAAGGGTCTGGGAGGTGGGGTTCAGTATGGGTCAGAGTGGTGACCCCTACTGATGGTGAAGGGTCTGGCACGTGTGGATCAGCAGGTGTCAGAGTGGGGACTCTCAGTGTAAAGTGTCTGGGAGGTGGGGTTCAGTAGGTGTCAGAGTAAGAACTCACAGTGTAAAGGGTCTGGGAGGTGGGGTTCAGTAGGTGTCAGTGTGAGGACACTCTGTGTAAAGGGCCTGGGAGATGGGTTTCAGTAGGTTTCAGAGGACATATTGCCTGTAAAGGGTCTGGGAGGTGGAGTTCAGTAGGTGTCAGTGAGAATTCTCAGTGTAAAGGGTCCGGGAGGTGGGGTTCAGTAGGTGTCAGAGTGCGGACTCTCAGTGTAAAGGGTCTGTTAGGTGTTTTTCAGTAGGTGTCTGAGTGAGGCGTCTCAGTGTAAAGGGTCTGGGAGGTGGGGTTCAGTAGGTGTCAGAGTGAGGACTCTCAGTGTAAAGTGTCTGGGAGGTGGGGTTCAGTAGGTGTCAGAGTGAGGGCTCTCAGTGTAAAGGGTCTGGGAGGTGGGGTTCAGTAGGGGTCAGAATGGGGATACTCAGAGTAAAGGGTCTGGGAGGTAGGGTTCAGTAGGTGTCAGAGTGGGGACTCTCAGTGTAAAGGGTCTGGGAAGAAGGGGTTCAGTAGGTGTCAGAGTGGGGAGTCTCAGTGTAAAGGGTCTGGGAGGTGGGGTTCACTAGGTGTCAGAGTGAGAACTCATAGTGCAAAGGGTCTGGGAGATGGGTTTCAGTAGGAGTCAGAGTGAGGACTCTCTGTAAAGGCTCAGTGAAGTGGGCTTCAGTAGGTGTCAGAGTGAGGACTCTCAGTGTAAAGGCTCAGTGAAGTGGGGTTCAGTAGGTGTCAGATTGAGGACTCTCAATATAAAGGGTCTGGGAGTTGGGGTTCAGTGCGGGTCAGAGTGAGGACTCTCAGTGTAAAGGGTCTGGGAGGTGGGGTTCAATAGGTGTCAGAGTGGGAGCTCTCAGTGTAAAGGGTCTGGGAGGTGGGGTTCAGTATCTGTCAGAGTGAGGCCTCAGGTTAAAGGGATGGGGAGGTGGGGTTCAGTAGGTGTCAGAGTGAGAACTCTCAGTGTAACGTGTCTGGAAGGTGGGGTTCAGTAGGTGTCAGAGTGAGGACTCTCAGTGTAAAGGATCTGGGAGGTGGGGTTCAGTAGGTGTCAGAGTGAGAACTCACAGTGTAAATGGTCTGGGAGGTGGGGTTCAGTAGGTGTCAGAGTCAGGACTCTCAGTGTAAAGGGTCTGGGAGATGGGTTTCAGTAGGTTTCAGAGGACATATTGCCTGTAAAGGGTCTGGGAGGTGGAGTTCAGTAGGAGTCAGAGTGAGGACTCTCTGTAAAGGCTCAGTGAAGTGGGCTTCAGTAGGTGTCAGATTGAGGACTCTCAATATAAAGGGTCTGGGAGTTGGGGTTCAGTGCGAGTCAGAGTGAGGACTCTCAGTGTAAAGGTTCTGGGAGGTGGGGTTCAGAAGGTGTCAGAGTGAGGACTCTCAGTGTAAAGGGTCTGGGAGGTGGGGTTCAGTAGGAGTCAGAGTGAGGACTCTCTGTAAAGGCTCAGTGAAGTGGGCTTCAGTAGGTGTCAGAGTGAGGACTCTCAGTGTAAAGGCTCAGTGAAGTGGGGTTCAGTAGGTGTCAGATTGAGGACTCTCAATATAAAGGGTCTGGGAGTTGGGGTTCAGTGCGAGTCAGAGTGAGGACTCTCAGTGTAAAGGGTCTGGGAGGTGGGGTTCAATAGGTGTCAGAGTGGGAGCTCTCAGTGTAAAGGGTCTGGGAGGTGGGGTTCAGTATCTGTCAGAGTGAGGCCTCAGGTTAAAGGGATGGGGAGGTGGGTTTCAGTAGGTGTCAGAGTGAGAACTCTCAGTGTAAAGTGTCTGGAAGGTGGGGTTCAGTAGGTGTCAGAGTGAGGACTCTCAGTGTAAAGGCTCAGTGAAGTGGGGTTCAGTAGGTGTCAGATTGAGGACTCTCAATATAAAGGGTCTGGGAGTTGGGGTTCAGTGCGAGTCAGAGTGAGGACTCTCAGTGTAAAGTGTCTGGGAGGTGGGGTTCACTAGGTGTCAGAGTGAGAACTCACAGTGTAAAGGGTCTGGGAGATGGGGTTCAGTAGGTGTCAGTGAGAACTCTCAGTGAAAAGGGTCTGTTAGGTAGGGTTCAGTAGGTGTCAGAGTGAGGACTCTCAGTGTAAAGTGCCTGGGAGGTGGGGTTCAGTAGGTGTCAGAGTGAGGGCTCTCAGTGTAAAGGGTCTGGGAGGTGGGGTTCAGTAGGTGTCAGAGTGAGAACTCACAGTGTAAAGGGTCTGGGAGGTGGGGTTCAGTATGGGTCAGAGTGGTGACCCCTACTGATGGTGAAGGGTCTGGCACGTGTGGATCAGCAGGTGTCAGAGTGGGGACTCTCAGTGTAAAGGGTCTGGGAGGTGGGGTTCAGTAGGTGTCAGAGTGAGAACTCACAGTGTAAAGGGTCTGGGAGGTGGGGTTCAGTAGGTGTCAGTGTGAGGACACTCTGTGTAAAGGGCCTGGGAGATGGGTTTCAGTAGGTTTCAGAGGACATATTGCCTGTAAAGGGTCTGGGAGGTGGAGTTCAGTAGGTGTCAGTGAGAATTCTCAGTGTAAAGGGTCCGGGAGGTGGGGTTCAGTAGGTGTCAGAGTGCGGACTCTCAGTGTAAAGGGTCTGTTAGGTGTTTTTCAGTAGGTGTCTGAGTGAGGCGTCTCAGTGTAAAGGGTCTGGGAGGTGGGGTTCAGTAGGTGTCAGAGTGAGGACTCTCAGTGTAAAGTGTCTGGGAGGTGGGGTTCAGTAGGTGTCAGAGTGAGGGCTCTCAGTGTAAAGGGTCTGGGAGGTGGGGTTCAGTAGGGGTCAGAATGGGGATACTCAGAGTAAAGGGTCTGGGAGGTAGGGTTCAGTAGGTGTCAGAGTGGGGACTCTCAGTGTAAAGGGTCTGGGAAGAAGGGGTTCAGTAGGTGTCAGAGTGGGGAGTCTCAGTGTAAAGGGTCTGGGAGGTGGGGTTCACTAGGTGTCAGAGTGAGAACTCATAGTGTAAAGGGTCTGGGAGATGGGTTTCAGTAGGAGTCAGAGTGAGGACTCTCTGTAAAGGCTCAGTGAAGTGGGCTTCAGTAGGTGTCAGAGTGAGGACTCTCAGTGTAAAGGCTCAGTGAAGTGGGGTTCAGTAGGTGTCAGATTGAGGACTCTCAATATAAAGGGTCTGGGAGTTGGGGTTCAGTGCGAGTCAGAGTGAGGACTCTCAGTGTAAAGGGTCTGGGAGGTGGGGTTCAATAGGTGTCAGAGTGGGAGCTCTCAGTGTAAAGGGTCTGGGAGGTGGGGTTCAGTATCTGTCAGAGTGAGGCCTCAGGTTAAAGGGATGGGGAGGTGGGGTTCAGTAGGTGTCAGAGTGAGAACTCTCAGTGTAACGTGTCTGGAAGGTGGGGTTCAGTAGGTGTCAGAGTGAGGACTCTCAGTGTAAAGGATCTGGGAGGTGGGGTTCAGTAGGTGTCAGAGTGAGAACTCACAGTGTAAATGGTCTGGGAGGTGGGGTTCAGTAGGTGTCAGAGTCAGGACTCTCAGTGTAAAGGGTCTGGGAGATGGGTTTCAGTAGGTTTCAGAGGACATATTGCCTGTAAAGGGTCTGGGAGGTGGAGTTCAGTAGGAGTCAGAGTGAGGACTCTCTGTAAAGGCTCAGTGAAGTGGGCTTCAGTAGGTGTCAGATTGAGGACTCTCAATATAAAGGGTCTGGGAGTTGGGGTTCAGTGCGAGTCAGAGTGAGGACTCTCAGTGTAAAGGTTCTGGGAGGTGGGGTTCAGAAGGTGTCAGAGTGAGGACTCTCAGTGTAAAGGGTCTGGGAGGTGGGGTTCAGTAGGAGTCAGAGTGAGGACTCTCTGTAAAGGCTCAGTGAAGTGGGCTTCAGTAGGTGTCAGAGTGAGGACTCTCAGTGTAAAGGCTCAGTGAAGTGGGGTTCAGTAGGTGTCAGATTGAGGACTCTCAATATAAAGGGTCTGGGAGTTGGGGTTCAGTGCGAGTCAGAGTGAGGACTCTCAGTGTAAAGGGTCTGGGAGGTGGGGTTCAATAGGTGTCAGAGTGGGAGCTCTCAGTGTAAAGGGTCTGGGAGGTGGGGTTCAGTATCTGTCAGAGTGAGGCCTCAGGTTAAAGGGATGGGGAGGTGGGGTTCAGTAGGTGTCAGAGTGAGAACTCTCAGTGTAACGTGTCTGGAAGGTGGGGTTCAGTAGGTGTCAGAGTGAGGACTCTCAGTGTAAAGGATCTGGGAGGTGGGGTTCAGTAGGTGTCAGAGTGAGAACTCACAGTGTAAATGGTCTGGGAGGTGGGGTTCAGTAGGTGTCAGAGTCAGGACTCTCAGTGTAAAGGGTCTGGGAGATGGGTTTCAGAGGACATATTGCCTGTAAAGGGTCTGGGAGGTGGAGTTCAGTAGGAGTCAGAGTGAGGACTCTCTGTAAAGGCTCAGTGAAGTGGGGTTCAGTAGGTGTCAGATTGAGGACTCTCAATATAAAGGGTCTGGGAGGTGGGGTTCAGTAGGTGTCAGAGTGAGGGCTCTCAGTGTAAAGGGTCTGGGAGGTGGGGTTCAGTAGGGGTCAGAATGGGGATACTCAGAGTAAAGGGTCTGGGAGGTAGGGTTCAGTAGGTGTCAGAGTGGGGACTCTCAGTGTAAAGGGTCTGGGAAGAAGGGGTTCAGTAGGTGTCAGAGTGGGGAGTCTCAGTGTAAAGGGTCTGGGAGGTGGGGTTCACTAGGTGTCAGAGTGAGAACTCATAGTGTAAAGGGTCTGGGAGATGGGTTTCAGTAGGAGTCAGAGTGAGGACTCTCTGTAAAGGCTCAGTGAAGTGGGCTTCAGTAGGTGTCAGAGTGAGGACTCTCAGTGTAAAGGCTCAGTGAAGTGGGGTTCAGTAGGTGTCAGATTGAGGACTCTCAATATAAAGGGTCTGGGAGTTGGGGTTCAGTGCGGGTCAGAGTGAGGACTCTCAGTGTAAAGGGTCTGGGAGGTGGGGTTCAATAGGTGTCAGAGTGGGAGCTCTCAGTGTAAAGGGTCTGGGAGGTGGGGTTCAGTATCTGTCAGAGTGAGGCCTCAGGTTAAAGGGATGGGGAGGTGGGGTTCAGTAGGTGTCAGAGTGAGAACTCTCAGTGTAACGTGTCTGGAAGGTGGGGTTCAGTAGGTGTCAGAGTGAGGACTCTCAGTGTAAAGGATCTGGGAGGTGGGGTTCAGTAGGTGTCAGAGTGAGAACTCACAGTGTAAATGGTCTGGGAGGTGGGGTTCAGTAGGTGTCAGAGTGAGGACTCTCAGTGTAAAGTGTCTGGGAGGTGGGGTTCAGTAGGTGTCAGAGTGAGGGCTCTCAGTGTAAAGGGTCTGGGAGGTGGGGTTCAGAAGGTGTCAGAGTGAGGACTCTCAGTGTAAAGTGTCTGGGAGGTGGGGTTCAGTAGGTGTCAGAGTGAGGGCTCTCAGTGTAAAGGGTCTGGGAGGTGGGGTTCAGAAGGTGTCAGAGTGAGAACTCACAGTGTAAAGGGTCTGGGAGGAGGGGTTCAGTAGGTGTCTGAGTGAGGCATCTCAGTGTAAAGGATCTGGGAGGTGGGGTTCAGTAGGTGTCAGAGTGAGAACTCACAGTGTAAATGGTCTGGGAGGTGGGGTTCAGTAGGTGTCAGAGTCAGGACTCTCAGTGTAAAGGGTCTGGGAGATGGGTTTCAGTAGGTTTCAGAGGACATATTGCCTGTAAAGGGTCTGGGAGGTGGAGTTCAGTAGGAGTCAGAGTGAGGACTCTCTGTAAAGGCTCAGTGAAGTGGGCTTCAGTAGGTGTCAGATTGAGGACTCTCAATATAAAGGGTCTGGGAGTTGGGGTTCAGTGCGAGTCAGAGTGAGGACTCTCAGTGTAAAGGTTCTGGGAGGTGGGGTTCAGAAGGTGTCAGAGTGAGGACTCTCAGTGTAAAGGGTCTGGGAGGTGGGGTTCAGTAGGAGTCAGAGTGAGGACTCTCTGTAAAGGCTCAGTGAAGTGGGCTTCAGTAGGTGTCAGAGTGAGGACTCTCAGTGTAAAGGCTCAGTGAAGTGGGGTTCAGTAGGTGTCAGATTGAGGACTCTCAATATAAAGGGTCTGGGAGTTGGGGTTCAGTGCGAGTCAGAGTGAGGACTCTCAGTGTAAAGTGTCTGGGAGGTGGGGTTCACTAGGTGTCAGAGTGAGAACTCACAGTGTAAAGGGTCTGGGAGATGGGGTTCAGTAGGTGTCAGTGAGAACTCTCAGTGAAAAGGGTCTGTTAGGTAGGGTTCAGTAGGTGTCAGAGTGAGGACTCTCAGTGTAAAGTGCCTGGGAGGTGGGGTTCAGTAGGTGTCAGAGTGAGGGCTCTCAGTGTAAAGGGTCTGGGAGGTGGGGTTCAGTAGGTGTCAGAGTGAGAACTCACAGTGTAAAGGGTCTGGGAGGTGGGGTTCAGTATGGGTCAGAGTGGTGACCCCTACTGATGGTGAAGGGTCTGGCACGTGTGGATCAGCAGGTGTCAGAGTGGGGACTCTCAGTGTAAAGTGTCTGGGAGGTGGGGTTCAGTAGGTGTCAGAGTAAGAACTCACAGTGTAAAGGGTCTGGGAGGTGGGGTTCAGTAGGTGTCAGTGTGAGGACACTCTGTGTAAAGGGCCTGGGAGATGGGTTTCAGTAGGTTTCAGAGGACATATTGCCTGTAAAGGGTCTGGGAGGTGGAGTTCAGTAGGTGTCAGTGAGAATTCTCAGTGTAAAGGGTCCGGGAGGTGGGGTTCAGTAGGTGTCAGAGTGCGGACTCTCAGTGTAAAGGGTCTGTTAGGTGTTTTTCAGTAGGTGTCTGAGTGAGGCGTCTCAGTGTAAAGGGTCTGGGAGGTGGGGTTCAGTAGGTGTCAGAGTGAGGACTCTCAGTGTAAAGTGTCTGGGAGGTGGGGTTCAGTAGGTGTCAGAGTGAGGGCTCTCAGTGTAAAGGGTCTGGGAGGTGGGGTTCAGTAGGGGTCAGAATGGGGATACTCAGAGTAAAGGGTCTGGGAGGTAGGGTTCAGTAGGTGTCAGAGTGGGGACTCTCAGTGTAAAGGGTCTGGGAAGAAGGGGTTCAGTAGGTGTCAGAGTGGGGAGTCTCAGTGTAAAGGGTCTGGGAGGTGGGGTTCACTAGGTGTCAGAGTGAGAACTCATAGTGCAAAGGGTCTGGGAGATGGGTTTCAGTAGGAGTCAGAGTGAGGACTCTCTGTAAAGGCTCAGTGAAGTGGGCTTCAGTAGGTGTCAGAGTGAGGACTCTCAGTGTAAAGGCTCAGTGAAGTGGGGTTCAGTAGGTGTCAGATTGAGGACTCTCAATATAAAGGGTCTGGGAGTTGGGGTTCAGTGCGGGTCAGAGTGAGGACTCTCAGTGTAAAGGGTCTGGGAGGTGGGGTTCAATAGGTGTCAGAGTGGGAGCTCTCAGTGTAAAGGGTCTGGGAGGTGGGGTTCAGTATCTGTCAGAGTGAGGCCTCAGGTTAAAGGGATGGGGAGGTGGGGTTCAGTAGGTGTCAGAGTGAGAACTCTCAGTGTAACGTGTCTGGAAGGTGGGGTTCAGTAGGTGTCAGAGTGAGGACTCTCAGTGTAAAGGATCTGGGAGGTGGGGTTCAGTAGGTGTCAGAGTGAGAACTCACAGTGTAAATGGTCTGGGAGGTGGGGTTCAGTAGGTGTCAGAGTCAGGACTCTCAGTGTAAAGGGTCTGGGAGATGGGTTTCAGTAGGTTTCAGAGGACATATTGCCTGTAAAGGGTCTGGGAGGTGGAGTTCAGTAGGAGTCAGAGTGAGGACTCTCTGTAAAGGCTCAGTGAAGTGGGCTTCAGTAGGTGTCAGATTGAGGACTCTCAATATAAAGGGTCTGGGAGTTGGGGTTCAGTGCGAGTCAGAGTGAGGACTCTCAGTGTAAAGGTTCTGGGAGGTGGGGTTCAGAAGGTGTCAGAGTGAGGACTCTCAGTGTAAAGGGTCTGGGAGGTGGGGTTCAGTAGGAGTCAGAGTGAGGACTCTCTGTAAAGGCTCAGTGAAGTGGGCTTCAGTAGGTGTCAGAGTGAGGACTCTCAGTGTAAAGGCTCAGTGAAGTGGGGTTCAGTAGGTGTCAGATTGAGGACTCTCAATATAAAGGGTCTGGGAGTTGGGGTTCAGTGCGAGTCAGAGTGAGGACTCTCAGTGTAAAGGGTCTGGGAGGTGGGGTTCAATAGGTGTCAGAGTGGGAGCTCTCAGTGTAAAGGGTCTGGGAGGTGGGGTTCAGTATCTGTCAGAGTGAGGCCTCAGGTTAAAGGGATGGGGAGGTGGGGTTCAGTAGGTGTCAGAGTGAGAACTCTCAGTGTAACGTGTCTGGAAGGTGGGGTTCAGTAGGTGTCAGAGTGAGGACTCTCAGTGTAAAGGATCTGGGAGGTGGGGTTCAGTAGGTGTCAGAGTGAGAACTCACAGTGTAAATGGTCTGGGAGGTGGGGTTCAGTAGGTGTCAGAGTCAGGACTCTCAGTATAAAGGGTCTGGGAGATGGGTTTCAGTAGGTTTCAGAGGACATATTGCCTGTAAAGGGTCTGGGAGGTGGAGTTCAGTAGGAGTCAGAGTGAGGACTCTCTGTAAAGGCTCAGTGAAGTGGGGTTCAGTAGGTGTCAGATTGAGGACTCTCAATATAAAGGGTCTGGGAGGTGGGGTTCAGTAGGTGTCAGAGTGAGGGCTCTCAGTGTAAAGGGTCTGGGAGGTGGGGTTCAGTAGGGGTCAGAATGGGGATACTCAGAGTAAAGGGTCTGGGAGGTAGGGTTCAGTAGGTGTCAGAGTGGGGACTCTCAGTGTAAAGGGTCTGGGAAGAAGGGGTTCAGTAGGTGTCAGAGTGGGGAGTCTCAGTGTAAAGGGTCTGGGAGGTGGGGTTCACTAGGTGTCAGAGTGAGAACTCATAGTGTAAAGGGTCTGGGAGATGGGTTTCAGTAGGAGTCAGAGTGAGGACTCTCTGTAAAGGCTCAGTGAAGTGGGCTTCAGTAGGTGTCAGAGTGAGGACTCTCAGTGTAAAGGCTCAGTGAAGTGGGGTTCAGTAGGTGTCAGATTGAGGA
The DNA here is from genome assembly GCF_048418815.1 of Hemitrygon akajei. Classification (NCBI taxonomy): domain Eukaryota; kingdom Metazoa; phylum Chordata; class Chondrichthyes; order Myliobatiformes; family Dasyatidae; genus Hemitrygon; species Hemitrygon akajei. The sequence continues at coordinate 23,018,534 of NC_133148.1, read as the reverse complement.
CTCTCAATATAAAGGGTCTGGGAGTTGGGGTTCAGTGCGAGTCAGAGTGAGGACTCTCAGTGTAAAGGGTCTGGGAGGTGGGGTTCAATAGGTGTCAGAGTGGGAGCTCTCAGTGTGAAGGGTCTGGGAGGTGGGGTTCAGTATCTGTCAGAGTGAGGCCTCAGGTTAAAGGGATGGGGAGGTGGGGTTCAGTAGGTGTCAGAGTGAGAACTCTCAGTGTAACGTGTCTGGAAGGTGGGGTTCAGTAGGTGTCAGAGTGAGGACTCTCAGTGTAAAGGATCTGGGAGGTGGGGTTCAGTAGGTGTCAGAGTGAGAACTCACAGTGTAAATGGTCTGGGAGGTGGGGTTCAGTAGGTGTCAGAGTGAGGACTCTCAGTGTAAAGTGTCTGGGAGGTGGGGTTCAGTAGGTGTCAGAGTGAGGGCTCTCAGTGTAAAGGGTCTGGGAGGTGGGGTTCAGAAGGTGTCAGAGTGAGGACTCTCAGTGTAAAGTGTCTGGGAGGTGGGGTTCAGTAGGTGTCAGAGTGAGGGCTCTCAGTGTAAAGGGTCTGGGAGGTGGGGTTCAGAAGGTGTCAGAGTGAGAACTCACAGTGTAAAGGGTCTGGGAGGTGGGGTTCAGTAGGTGTCTGAGTGAGGCATCTCAGTGTAAAGGATCTGGGAGGTGGGGTTCAGTAGGTGTCAGAGTGAGAACTCACAGTGTAAATGGTCTGGGAGGTGGGGTTCAGTAGGTGTCAGAGTCAGGACTCTCAGTGTAAAGGGTCTGGGAGATGGGTTTCAGTAGGTTTCAGAGGACATATTGCCTGTAAAGGGTCTGGGAGGTGGAGTTCAGTAGGAGTCAGAGTGAGGACTCTCTGTAAAGGCTCAGTGAAGTGGGCTTCAGTAGGTGTCAGATTGAGGACTCTCAATATAAAGGGTCTGGGAGTTGGGGTTCAGTGCGAGTCAGAGTGAGGACTCTCAGTGTAAAGGTTCTGGGAGGTGGGGTTCAGAAGGTGTCAGAGTGAGGACTCTCAGTGTAAAGGGTCTGGGAGGTGGGGTTCAGTAGGAGTCAGAGTGAGGACTCTCTGTAAAGGCTCAGTGAAGTGGGCTTCAGTAGGTGTCAGAGTGAGGACTCTCAGTGTAAAGGCTCAGTGAAGTGGGGTTCAGTAGGTGTCAGATTGAGGACTCTCAATATAAAGGGTCTGGGAGTTGGGGTTCAGTGCGAGTCAGAGTGAGGACTCTCAGTGTAAAGGGTCTGGGAGGTGGGGTTCAATAGGTGTCAGAGTGGGAGCTCTCAGTGTAAAGGGTCTGGGAGGTGGGGTTCAGTATCTGTCAGAGTGAGGCCTCAGGTTAAAGGGATGGGGAGGTGGGTTTCAGTAGGTGTCAGAGTGAGAACTCTCAGTGTAAAGTGTCTGGAAGGTGGGGTTCAGTAGGTGTCAGAGTGAGGACTCTCAGTGTAAAGGCTCAGTGAAGTGGGGTTCAGTAGGTGTCAGATTGAGGACTCTCAATATAAAGGGTCTGGGAGTTGGGGTTCAGTGCGAGTCAGAGTGAGGACTCTCAGTGTAAAGTGTCTGGGAGGTGGGGTTCACTAGGTGTCAGAGTGAGAACTCACAGTGTAAAGGGTCTGGGAGGTGGGGTTCAGTAGGTGTCAGTGAGAACTCTCAGTGAAAAGGGTCTGTTAGGTAGGGTTCAGTAGGTGTCAGAGTGAGGACTCTCAGTGTAAAGTGCCTGGGAGGTGGGGTTCAGTAGGTGTCAGAGTGAGGGCTCTCAGTGTAAAGGGTCTGGGAGGTGGGGTTCAGTAGGTGTCAGAGTGAGAACTCACAGTGTAAAGGGTCTGGGAGGTGGGGTTCAGTATGGGTCAGAGTGGTGACCCCTACTGATGGTGAAGGGTCTGGCACGTGTGGATCAGCAGGTGTCAGAGTGGGGACTCTCAGTGTAAAGGGTCTGGGAGGTGGGGTTCAGTAGGTGTCAGAGTGAGAACTCACAGTGTAAAGGGTCTGGGAGGTGGGGTTCAGTAGGTGTCAGTGTGAGGACACTCTGTGTAAAGGGCCTGGGAGATGGGTTTCAGTAGGTTTCAGAGGACATATTGCCTGTAAAGGGTCTGGGAGGTGGAGTTCAGTAGGTGTCAGTGAGAATTCTCAGTGTAAAGGGTCCGGGAGGTGGGGTTCAGTAGGTGTCAGAGTGCGGACTCTCAGTGTAAAGGGTCTGTTAGGTGTTTTTCAGTAGGTGTCTGAGTGAGGCGTCTCAGTGTAAAGGGTCTGGGAGGTGGGGTTCAGTAGGTGTCAGAGTGAGGACTCTCAGTGTAAAGTGTCTGGGAGGTGGGGTTCAGTAGGTGTCAGAGTGAGGGCTCTCAGTGTAAAGGGTCTGGGAGGTGGGGTTCAGTAGGGGTCAGAATGGGGATACTCAGAGTAAAGGGTCTGGGAGGTAGGGTTCAGTAGGTGTCAGAGTGGGGACTCTCAGTGTAAAGGGTCTGGGAAGAAGGGGTTCAGTAGGTGTCAGAGTGGGGAGTCTCAGTGTAAAGGGTCTGGGAGGTGGGGTTCACTAGGTGTCAGAGTGAGAACTCATAGTGTAAAGGGTCTGGGAGATGGGTTTCAGTAGGAGTCAGAGTGAGGACTCTCTGTAAAGGCTCAGTGAAGTGGGCTTCAGTAGGTGTCAGAGTGAGGACTCTCAGTGTAAAGGCTCAGTGAAGTGGGGTTCAGTAGGTGTCAGATTGAGGACTCTCAATATAAAGGGTCTGGGAGTTGGGGTTCAGTGCGGGTCAGAGTGAGGACTCTCAGTGTAAAGGGTCTGGGAGGTGGGGTTCAATAGGTGTCAGAGTGGGAGCTCTCAGTGTAAAGGGTCTGGGAGGTGGGGTTCAGTATCTGTCAGAGTGAGGCCTCAGGTTAAAGGGATGGGGAGGTGGGGTTCAGTAGGTGTCAGAGTGAGAACTCTCAGTGTAACGTGTCTGGAAGGTGGGGTTCAGTAGGTGTCAGAGTGAGGACTCTCAGTGTAAAGGATCTGGGAGGTGGGGTTCAGTAGGTGTCAGAGTGAGAACTCACAGTGTAAATGGTCTGGGAGGTGGGGTTCAGTAGGTGTCAGAGTCAGGACTCTCAGTGTAAAGGGTCTGGGAGATGGGTTTCAGTAGGTTTCAGAGGACATATTGCCTGTAAAGGGTCTGGGAGGTGGAGTTCAGTAGGAGTCAGAGTGAGGACTCTCTGTAAAGGCTCAGTGAAGTGGGCTTCAGTAGGTGTCAGATTGAGGACTCTCAATATAAAGGGTCTGGGAGTTGGGGTTCAGTGCGAGTCAGAGTGAGGACTCTCAGTGTAAAGGTTCTGGGAGGTGGGGTTCAGAAGGTGTCAGAGTGAGGACTCTCAGTGTAAAGGGTCTGGGAGGTGGGGTTCAGTAGGAGTCAGAGTGAGGACTCTCTGTAAAGGCTCAGTGAAGTGGGCTTCAGTAGGTGTCAGAGTGAGGACTCTCAGTGTAAAGGCTCAGTGAAGTGGGGTTCAGTAGGTGTCAGATTGAGGACTCTCAATATAAAGGGTCTGGGAGTTGGGGTTCAGTGCGAGTCAGAGTGAGGACTCTCAGTGTAAAGGGTCTGGGAGGTGGGGTTCAATAGGTGTCAGAGTGGGAGCTCTCAGTGTAAAGGGTCTGGGAGGTGGGGTTCAGTATCTGTCAGAGTGAGGCCTCAGGTTAAAGGGATGGGGAGGTGGGGTTCAGTAGGTGTCAGTGTGAGAACTCTCAGTGTAACGTGTCTGGAAGGTGGGGTTCAGTAGGTGTCAGAGTGAGGACTCTCAGTGTAAAGGATCTGGGAGGTGGGGTTCAGTAGGTGTCAGAGTGAGAACTCACAGTGTAAATGGTCTGGGAGGTGGGGTTCAGTAGGTGTCAGAGTCAGGACTCTCAGTGTAAAGGGTCTGGGAGATGGGTTTCCGTAGGTTACAGAGGACATATTGCCTGTAAAGGGTCTGGGAGGTGGAGTTCAGTAGGAGTCAGAGTGAGGACTCTCTGTAAAGGCTCAGTGAAGTGGGGTTCAGTAGGTGTCAGATTGAGGACTCTCAATATAAAGGGTCTGGGAGGTGGGGTTCAGTAGGTGTCAGAGTGAGGGCTCTCAGTGTAAAGGGTCTGGGAGGTGGGGTTCAGTAGGGGTCAGAATGGGGATACTCAGAGTAAAGGGTCTGGGAGGTAGGGTTCAGTAGGTGTCAGAGTGGGGACTCTCAGTGTAAAGGGTCTGGGAAGAAGGGGTTCAGTAGGTGTCAGAGTGGGGAGTCTCAGTGTAAAGGGTCTGGGAGGTGGGGTTCACTAGGTGTCAGAGTGAGAACTCATAGTGTAAAGGGTCTGGGAGATGGGTTTCAGTAGGAGTCAGAGTGAGGACTCTCTGTAAAGGCTCAGTGAAGTGGGCTTCAGTAGGTGTCAGAGTGAGGACTCTCAGTGTAAAGGCTCAGTGAAGTGGGGTTCAGTAGGTGTCAGATTGAGGACTCTCAATATAAAGGGTCTGGGAGTTGGGGTTCAGTGCGAGTCAGAGTGAGGACTCTCAGTGTAAAGGGTCTGGGAGGTGGGGTTCAATAGGTGTCAGAGTGGGAGCTCTCAGTGTAAAGGGTCTGGGAGGTGGGGTTCAGTATCTGTCAGAGTGAGGCCTCAGGTTAAAGGGATGGGGAGGTGGGGTTCAGTAGGTGTCAGAGTGAGAACTCTCAGTGTAACGTGTCTGGAAGGTGGGGTTCAGTAGGTGTCAGAGTGAGGACTCTCAGTGTAAAGGATCTGGGAGGTGGGGTTCAGTAGGTGTCAGAGTGAGAACTCACAGTGTAAATGGTCTGGGAGGTGGGGTTCAGTAGGTGTCAGAGTCAGGACTCTCAGTGTAAAGGGTCTGGGAGATGGGTTTCAGTAGGTTTCAGAGGACATATTGCCTGTAAAGGGTCTGGGAGGTGGAGTTCAGTAGGAGTCAGAGTGAGGACTCTCTGTAAAGGCTCAGTGAAGTGGGCTTCAGTAGGTGTCAGATTGAGGACTCTCAATATAAAGGGTCTGGGAGTTGGGGTTCAGTGCGAGTCAGAGTGAGGACTCTCAGTGTAAAGGTTCTGGGAGGTGGGGTTCAGAAGGTGTCAGAGTGAGGACTCTCAGTGTAAAGGGTCTGGGAGGTGGGGTTCAGTAGGAGTCAGAGTGAGGACTCTCTGTAAAGGCTCAGTGAAGTGGGCTTCAGTAGGTGTCAGAGTGAGGACTCTCAGTGTAAAGGCTCAGTGAAGTGGGGTTCAGTAGGTGTCAGATTGAGGACTCTCAATATAAAGGGTCTGGGAGTTGGGTTTCAGTAGGTTTCAGAGGACATATTGCCTGTAAAGGGTCTGGGAGGTGGAGTTCAGTAGGTGTCAGTGAGAATTCTCAGTGTAAAGGGTCCGGGAGGTGGGGTTCAGTAGGTGTCAGAGTGCGGACTCTCAGTGTAAAGGGTCTGTTAGGTGTTTTTCAGTAGGTGTCTGAGTGAGGCGTCTCAGTGTAAAGGGTCTGGGAGGTGGGGTTCAGTAGGTGTCAGAGTGAGGACTCTCAGTGTAAAGTGTCTGGGAGGTGGGGTTCAGTAGGTGTCAGAGTGAGGGCTCTCAGTGTAAAGGGTCTGGGAGGTGGGGTTCAGTAGGGGTCAGAATGGGGATACTCAGAGTAAAGGGTCTGGGAGGTAGGGTTCAGTAGGTGTCAGAGTGGGGACTCTCAGTGTAAAGGGTCTGGGAAGAAGGGGTTCAGTAGGTGTCAGAGTGGGGAGTCTCAGTGTAAAGGGTCTGGGAGGTGGGGTTCACTAGGTGTCAGAGTGAGAACTCATAGTGTAAAGGGTCTGGGAGATGGGTTTCAGTAGGAGTCAGAGTGAGGACTCTCTGTAAAGGCTCAGTGAAGTGGGCTTCAGTAGGTGTCAGAGTGAGGACTCTCAGTGTAAAGGCTCAGTGAAGTGGGGTTCAGTAGGTGTCAGATTGAGGACTCTCAATATAAAGGGTCTGGGAGTTGGGGTTCAGTGCGGGTCAGAGTGAGGACTCTCAGTGTAAAGGGTCTGGGAGGTGGGGTTCAATAGGTGTCAGAGTGGGAGCTCTCAGTGTAAAGGGTCTGGGAGGTGGGGTTCAGTATCTGTCAGAGTGAGGCCTCAGGTTAAAGGGATGGGGAGGTGGGGTTCAGTAGGTGTCAGAGTGAGAACTCTCAGTGTAACGTGTCTGGAAGGTGGGGTTCAGTAGGTGTCAGAGTGAGGACTCTCAGTGTAAAGGATCTGGGAGGTGGGGTTCAGTAGGTGTCAGAGTGAGAACTCACAGTGTAAATGGTCTGGGAGGTGGGGTTCAGTAGGTGTCAGAGTCAGGACTCTCAGTGTAAAGGGTCTGGGAGATGGGTTTCAGTAGGTTTCAGAGGACATATTGCCTGTAAAGGGTCTGGGAGGTGGAGTTCAGTAGGAGTCAGAGTGAGGACTCTCTGTAAAGGCTCAGTGAAGTGGGCTTCAGTAGGTGTCAGATTGAGGACTCTCAATATAAAGGGTCTGGGAGTTGGGGTTCAGTGCGAGTCAGAGTGAGGACTCTCAGTGTAAAGGTTCTGGGAGGTGGGGTTCAGAAGGTGTCAGAGTGAGGACTCTCAGTGTAAAGGGTCTGGGAGGTGGGGTTCAGTAGGAGTCAGAGTGAGGACTCTCTGTAAAGGCTCAGTGAAGTGGGCTTCAGTAGGTGTCAGAGTGAGGACTCTCAGTGTAAAGGCTCAGTGAAGTGGGGTTCAGTAGGTGTCAGATTGAGGACTCTCAATATAAAGGGTCTGGGAGTTGGGGTTCAGTGCGAGTCAGAGTGAGGACTCTCAGTGTAAAGGGTCTGGGAGGTGGGGTTCAATAGGTGTCAGAGTGGGAGCTCTCAGTGTAAAGGGTCTGGGAGGTGGGGTTCAGTATCTGTCAGAGTGAGGCCTCAGGTTAAAGGGATGGGGAGGTGGGGTTCAGTAGGTGTCAGTGTGAGAACTCTCAGTGTAACGTGTCTGGAAGGTGGGGTTCAGTAGGTGTCAGAGTGAGGACTCTCAGTGTAAAGGATCTGGGAGGTGGGGTTCAGTAGGTGTCAGAGTGAGAACTCACAGTGTAAATGGTCTGGGAGGTGGGGTTCAGTAGGTGTCAGAGTCAGGACTCTCAGTGTAAAGGGTCTGGGAGATGGGTTTCCGTAGGTTTCAGAGGACATATTGCCTGTAAAGGGTCTGGGAGGTGGAGTTCAGTAGGAGTCAGAGTGAGGACTCTCTGTAAAGGCTCAGTGAAGTGGGGTTCAGTAGGTGTCAGATTGAGGACTCTCAATATAAAGGGTCTGGGAGGTGGGGTTCAGTAGGTGTCAGAGTGAGGGCTCTCAGTGTAAAGGGTCTGGGAGGTGGGGTTCAGTAGGGGTCAGAATGGGGATACTCAGAGTAAAGGGTCTGGGAGGTAGGGTTCAGTAGGTGTCAGAGTGGGGACTCTCAGTGTAAAGGGTCTGGGAAGAAGGGGTTCAGTAGGTGTCAGAGTGGGGAGTCTCAGTGTAAAGGGTCTGGGAGGTGGGGTTCACTAGGTGTCAGAGTGAGAACTCATAGTGTAAAGGGTCTGGGAGATGGGTTTCAGTAGGAGTCAGAGTGAGGACTCTCTGTAAAGGCTCAGTGAAGTGGGCTTCAGTAGGTGTCAGAGTGAGGACTCTCAGTGTAAAGGCTCAGTGAAGTGGGGTTCAGTAGGTGTCAGATTGAGGACTCTCAATATAAAGGGTCTGGGAGTTGGGGTTCAGTGCGAGTCAGAGTGAGGACTCTCAGTGTAAAGGGTCTGGGAGGTGGGGTTCAATAGGTGTCAGAGTGGGAGCTCTCAGTGTAAAGGGTCTGGGAGGTGGGGTTCAGTATCTGTCAGAGTGAGGCCTCAGGTTAAAGGGATGGGGAGGTGGGGTTCAGTAGGTGTCAGAGTGAGAACTCTCAGTGTAACGTGTCTGGAAGGTGGGGTTCAGTAGGTGTCAGAGTGAGGACTCTCAGTGTAAAGGATCTGGGAGGTGGGGTTCAGTAGGTGTCAGAGTGAGAACTCACAGTGTAAATGGTCTGGGAGGTGGGGTTCAGTAGGTGTCAGAGTCAGGACTCTCAGTGTAAAGGGTCTGGGAGATGGGTTTCAGTAGGTTTCAGAGGACATATTGCCTGTAAAGGGTCTGGGAGGTGGAGTTCAGTAGGAGTCAGAGTGAGGACTCTCTGTAAAGGCTCAGTGAAGTGGGCTTCAGTAGGTGTCAGATTGAGGACTCTCAATATAAAGGGTCTGGGAGTTGGGGTTCAGTGCGAGTCAGAGTGAGGACTCTCAGTGTAAAGGTTCTGGGAGGTGGGGTTCAGAAGGTGTCAGAGTGAGGACTCTCAGTGTAAAGGGTCTGGGAGGTGGGGTTCAGTAGGAGTCAGAGTGAGGACTCTCTGTAAAGGCTCAGTGAAGTGGGCTTCAGTAGGTGTCAGAGTGAGGACTCTCAGTGTAAAGGCTCAGTGAAGTGGGGTTCAGTAGGTGTCAGATTGAGGACTCTCAATATAAAGGGTCTGGGAGTTGGGGTTCAGTGCGAGTCAGAGTGAGGACTCTCAGTGTAAAGGGTCTGGGAGGTGGGGTTCAATAGGTGTCAGAGTGGGAGCTCTCAGTGTAAAGGGTCTGGGAGGTGGGGTTCAGTATCTGTCAGAGTGAGGCCTCAGGTTAAAGGGATGGGGAGGTGGGTTTCAGTAGGTGTCAGAGTGAGAACTCTCAGTGTAAAGTGTCTGGAAGGTGGGGTTCAGTAGGTGTCAGAGTGAGGACTCTCAGTGTAAAGGCTCAGTGAAGTGGGGTTCAGTAGGTGTCAGATTGAGGACTCTCAATATAAAGGGTCTGGGAGTTGGGGTTCAGTGCGAGTCAGAGTGAGGACTCTCAGTGTAAAGTGTCTGGGAGGTGGGGTTCACTAGGTGTCAGAGTGAGAACTCACAGTGTAAAGGGTCTGGGAGATGGGGTTCAGTAGGTGTCAGTGAGAACTCTCAGTGAAAAGGGTCTGTTAGGTAGGGTTCAGTAGGTGTCAGAGTGAGGACTCTCAGTGTAAAGTGCCTGGGAGGTGGGGTTCAGTAGGTGTCAGAGTGAGGGCTCTCAGTGTAAAGGGTCTGGGAGGTGGGGTTCAGTAGGTGTCAGAGTGAGAACTCACAGTGTAAAGTGTCTGGGAGGTGGGGTTCAGTATGGGTCAGAGTGGTGACCCCTACTGATGGTGAAGGGTCTGGCACGTGTGGATCAGCAGGTGTCAGAGTGGGGACTCTCAGTGTAAAGGGTCTGGGAGGTGGGGTTCAGTAGGTGTCAGAGTGAGAACTCACAGTGTAAAGGGTCTGGGAGGTGGGGTTCAGTAGGTGTCAGTGTGAGGACACTCTGTGTAAAGGGCCTGGGAAATGGGTTTCAGTAGGTTTCAGAGGACATATTGCCTGTAAAGGGTCTGGGAGGTGGAGTTCAGTAGGTGTCAGTGAGAATTCTCAGTGTAAAGGGTCCGGGAGGTGGGGTTCAGTAGGTGTCAGAGTGCGGACTCTCAGTGTAAAGGGTCTGTTAGGTGTTTTTCAGTAGGTGTCTGAGTGAGGCGTCTCAGTGTAAAGGGTCTGGGAGGTGGGGTTCAGTAGGTGTCAGAGTGAGGACTCTCAGTGTAAAGTGTCTGGGAGGTGGGGTTCAGTAGGTGTCAGAGTGAGGGCTCTCAGTGTAAAGGGTCTGGGAGGTGGGGTTCAGTAGGGGTCAGAATGGGGATACTCAGAGTAAAGGGTCTGGGAGGTAGGGTTCAGTAGGTGTCAGAGTGGGGACTCTCAGTGTAAAGGGTCTGGGAAGAAGGGGTTCAGTAGGTGTCAGAGTGGGGAGTCTCAGTGTAAAGGGTCTGGGAGGTGGGGTTCACTAGGTGTCAGAGTGAGAACTCATAGTGTAAAGGGTCTGGGAGATGGGTTTCAGTAGGAGTCAGAGTGAGGACTCTCTGTAAAGGCTCAGTGAAGTGGGCTTCAGTAGGTGTCAGAGTGAGAACTCACAGTGTAAAGGGTCTGGGAGGTGGGGTTCAGTAGGTGTCAGTGAGAACTCTCAGTGAAAAGGGTCTGTTAGGTGGGGTTCAGTAGGTGTCAGAGTGAGGTCTCTCAGTGTGAAGGGTCTGGGAGGTGGGGTTCAGTAGGTGTCAGAGTGAGGACTCTCAGTGTAAAGTGTCTGGGAGGTGGGGTTCAGTAGGTGTCAGAGTGAGGGCTCTCAGTGTAAAGGGTCTGGGAGGTGGGGTTCAGAAGGTGTCAGAGTGAGAACTCACAGTGTAAAGGGTCTGGGAGGTGGGGTTCAGTAGGTGTCAGAGTGGGGATACTCAGAGTAAAGGGTCTGGGAGGTAGGGTTCAATAGGTGTCAGAGTGGGGACTCTCAGTGTAAAGGGTGTGTTAGGTGTTTTTCAGTAGATGTCTGAGTGAGGCATCTCAGTGTAAAGGGTCTGGGAGGTGGGATTCAGTAGGTGTCAGTGAGGACTCTCAGTGTAAAGGGTCTGTTAGGTGTTTTTCAGTAGGTGTCTGAGTGAGGCATCTCAGTGTAAAGGGTCTGGGAGGTGGGATTCAGTAGGTGTCAGTGAGGACTCTCAGTGTAAAGGGTCTGGGAAGAAGGGGTTCAGTAGGTGTCAGAGTGGGGAGTCTCAGTGTAAAGGGTCTGGGAGGTGGGGTTCAGTAGGGGTCAGAGTGGTGACCCCTACTGATGGTGAAGGGTCTGGCACGTGTGGATCAGCAGGTGTCAGAGTGGGGACTCTCAGTGTAAAGGGTCTGGGAGGTGGGGTTCAGTAGCTGTCAGAGTGGGAACTCTCAGTGTAAAGGGTCTGGGAGGTGGGGTTCAGTAGGTGTCAGTGAGAACTCTCAGTGTAAAGGGTCTGGGAGGTGGCGTTCAGTAGGTGTCAGTGAGAACTCTCAGTGTAAAGGGTCTGGGAGGTGGAGTTCAGTAGGAGTCAGAGTGAGGACTCTCTGTAAAGGCTCAGTGAAGTGGGCTTCAGTAGGTGTCAGAGTGAGGACTCTCAGTGTAAAGGCTCAGTGAAGTGGGGTTCAGTAGGTGTCAGATTGAGGACTCTCAATATAAAGGGTCTGGGTGTTGGGGTACAGTGCGAGTCAGAGTGAGGACTCTCAGTGTAAAGTGTCTGGGAGGTGGGGCTCAGTATGTGTCAGAGTGAGGCCTCAGGTTAAAGGGATGGGGAGGTGGGGTTCAGTAGGTGTCAGAGTGAGAACTCTCAGTGTAAAGTGTCTGGGAGGTGGGGTTCAGTAGGTGTCAGAGTGAGGCATTTCAGTGTAAAGTGTCTGGGAGGTGGGGTTCAGTAGGTGTCAGAGTGAGGACTCTCAGTGTAAAGTGTCTGGGAGGTGGGGTTCAGTAGGTGTCAGAGTGAGGCATTTCAGTGTAAAGTGTCTGGGAGGTGGGGTTCAGTAGGTGTCAGAGTGAGGACTCTCAGTGTAAAGTGTCTGGGAGGTGGGGTTCAGTAGGTGTCAGAGTGAGAACTCACAGTGTAAAGGGTCTGGGAGGTGGGGTTCAGTAGGTGTCAGAGTCAGGACTCTCAGTGTAAAGGGTCTGGGAGATGGGTTTCAGTAGGTTTCAGAGGACATATTGCCTGTAAAGGGTCTGGGAGGTGGAGTTCAGTAGGAGTCAGAGTGAGGACTCTCTGTAAAGGCTCAGTGAAGTGGGCTTCAGTAGGTGTCAGATTGAGGACTCTCAATATAAAGGGTCTGGGAGTTGGGGTTCAGTGCGAGTCAGAGTGAGGACTCTCAGTGTAAAGGGTCTGGGAGGTGGGGTTCAATAGGTGTCAGAGTGGGAGCTCTCAGTGTAAAGGGTCTGGGAGGTGGGGTTCAGTGCGAGTCAGAGTGAGGACTCTCAGTGTAAAGGTTCTGGGAGGTGGGGTTCAGAAGGTGTCAGAGTGAGGACTCTCAGTGTAAAGGGTCTGGGAGGTGGAGTTCAGTAGGAGTCAGAGTGAGGACTCTCTGTAAAGGCTCAGTGAAGTGGGCTTCAGTAGGTGTCAGAGTGAGGACTCTCAGTGTAAAGGCTCAGTGAAGTGGGGTTCAGAAGGTGTCAGATTGAGGACTCTCAATATAAAGGGTCTGGGAGTTGGGGTTCAGTGCGAGTCAGAGTGAGGACTCTCAGTGTAAAGGGTCTGGGAGGTGGGGTTCAATAGGTGTCAGAGTGGGAGCTCTCAGTGTAAAGGGTCTGGGAGGTGGGGTTCAGTATCTGTCAGAGTGAGGCCTCAGGTTAAAGGGATGGGGAGGTGGGTTTCAGTAGGTGTCAGAGTGAGAACTCTCAGTGTAAAGTGTCTGGAAGGTGGGGTTCAGTAGGTGTCAGAGTGAGGACTCTTAGTGTAAAGGCTCAGTGAAGTGGGGTTCAGTAGGTGTCAGATTGAGGACTCTCAATATAAAGGGTCTGGGAGTTGGGGTTCAGTGCGAGTCAGAGTGAGGACTCTCAGTGTAAAGTGTCTGGGAGGTGGGGTTCACTAGGTGTCAGAGTGAGAACTCACAGTGTAAAAGGTCTGGGAGGTGGGGTTCAGTAGGTGTCAGTGAGAACTCTCAGTGAAAAGGGTCTGTTAGGTGGGGTTCAGTAGGTGTCAGAGTGAGGACTCTCAGTGTAAAGGGCCTGGGAGGTGGGGTTCAGTAGGTGTCAGAGTGAGGGCTCTCAGTGTAAAGGGTCTGGGAGGTGGGGTTCAGTAGGTGTCAGAGTGAGGACTCTCAGTGTAAAGTGTCTGGGAGGTGGGGTTCAGTAGGTGTCAGAGTGAGGGCTCTCAGTGTAAAGGGTCTGGGAGGTGGGGTTCAGAAGGTGTCAGAGTGAGGACTCTCAGTGTAAAGTGTCTGGGAGGTGGGGTTCAGTAGGTGTCAGAGTGAGGGCTCTCAGTGTAAAGGGTCTGGGAGGTGGGGTTCAGAAGGTGTCAGAGTGAGAACTCACAGTGTAAAGGGTCTGGGAGGTGGGGTTCAGTAGGTGTCTGAGTGAAGCATCTCAGTGTAAAGGGTCTGGGAGGTGGGGTTCAGTAGGTGTCAGAGTGAGAACTCACAGTGTAAATGGTCTGGGAGGTGGGGTTCAGTAGGTGTCTGAGTGAGGCATCTCAGTGTAAAGGGTCTGGGAGGTGGGGTTCAGTAGGTGTCAGAGTGAGAACTCACAGTGTAAATGGTCTGGGAGGTGGGGTTCAGTAGGTGTCAGAGTCAGGACTCTCAGTGTAAAGGGTCTGGGAGATGGGTTTCAGTAGGTTTCAGAGGACATATTGCCTGTAAAGGGTCTGGGAGGTGGAGTTCAGTAGGAGTCAGAGTGAGGACTCTCTGTAAAGGCTCAGTGAAGTGGGCTTCAGTAGGTGTCAGATTGAGGACTCTCAATATAAAGGGTCTGGGAGTTGGGGTTCAGTGCGAGTCAGAGTGAGGACTCTCAGTGTAAAGGTTCTGGGAGGTGGGGTTCAGAAGGTGTCAGAGTGAGGACTCTCAGTGTAAAGGGTCTGGGAGGTTGAGTTCAGTAGGAGTCAGAGTGAGGACTCTCTGTAAAGGCTCAGTGAAGTGGGCTTCAGTAGGTGTCAGAGTGAGGACTCTCAGTGTAAAGGCTCAGTGAAGTGGGGTTCAGTAGGTGTCAGATTGAGGACTCTCAATATAAAGGGTCTGGGAGTTGGGGTTCAGTGCGAGTCAGAGTGAGGACTCTCAGTGTAAAGGGTCTGGGAGTTGGGGTTCAGTGCGAGTCAGAGTGAGGACTCTCAGTGTAAAGGTTCTGGGAGGTGGGGTTCAGAAGGTGTCAGAGTGAGGTCTCTCAGTGTAAAGGGTCTGGGAGGTGGAGTTCAGTAGGTGTCAGAGTGAGAACTCACAGTGTAAATGGTCTGGGAGGTGGGGTTCAGTAGGTGTCAGAGTCAGGACTCTCAGTGTAAAGGGTCTGGGAGATGGGTTTCAGTAGGTTTCAGAGGACATATTGCCTGTAAAGGGTCTGGGAGGTGGAGTTCAGTAGGAGTCAGAGTGAGGACTCTCTGTAAAGGCTCAGTGAAGTGGGCTTCAGTAGGTGTCAGATTGAGGACTCTCAATATAAAGGGTCTGGGAGTTGGGGTTCAGTGCGAGTCAGAGTGAGGACTCTCAGTGTAAAGGTTCTGGGAGGTGGGGTTCAGAAGGTGTCAGAGTGAGGACTCTCTGTAAAGGCTCAGTGAAGTGGGCTTCAGTAGGTGTCAGAGTGAGGACTCTCAGTGTAAAGGCTCAGTGAAGTGGGGTTCAGTAGGTGTCAGATTGAGGACTCTCAATATAAAGGGTCTGGGAGTTGGGGTTCAGTGCGAGTCAGAGTGAGGACTCTCAGTGTAAAGTGTCTGGGAGGTGGGGTTCAGTAGGTGTCAGAGTGAGGGCTCTCAGTGTAAAGGGTCTGGGAGGTGGGGTTCAGAAGGTGTCAGAGTGAGGACTCTCAGTGTAAAGTGTCTGGGAGGTGGGGTTCAGTAGGTGTCAGAGTGAGGGCTCTCAGTGTAAAGGGTCTGGGAGGTGGGGTTCAGAAGGTGTCAGAGTGAGAACTCACAGTGTAAAGGGTCTGGGAGGTGGGGTTCAGTAGGTGTCTGAGTGAGGCATCTCAGTGTAAAGGGTCTGGGAGGTGGGGTTCAGTAGGTGTCAGAGTGAGAACTCACAGTGTAAATGGTCTGGGAGGTGGGGTTCAGTAGGTGTCAGAGTCAGGACTCTCAGTGTAAAGGGTCTGGGAGATGGGTTTCAGTAGGTTTCAGAGGACATATTGCCTGTAAAGGGTCTGGGAGGTGGAGTTCAGTAGGAGTCAGAGTGAGGACTCTCTGTAAAGGCTCAGTGAAGTGGGCTTCAGTAGGTGTCAGATTGAGGACTCTCAATATAAAGGGTCTGGGAGTTGGGGTTCAGTGCGAGTCAGAGTGAGGACTCTCAGTGTAAAGGTTCTGGGAGGTGGGGTTCAGAAGGTGTCAGAGTGAGGACTCTCTGTAAAGGCTCAGTGAAGTGGGCTTCAGTAGGTGTCAGAGTGAGGACTCTCAGTGTAAAGGCTCAGTGAAGTGGGGTTCAGTAGGTGTCAGATTGAGGACTCTCAATATAAAGGGTCTGGGAGTTGGGGTTCAGTGCGAGTCAGAGTGAGGACTCTCAGTGTAAAGTGTCTGGGAGGTGGGGTTCAGTAGGTGTCAGAGTGAGGGCTCTCAGTGTAAAGGGTCTGGGAGGTGGGGTTCAGAAGGTGTCAGAGTGAGGACTCTCAGTGTAAAGTGTCTGGGAGGTGGGGTTCAGTAGGTGTCAGAGTGAGGGCTCTCAGTGTAAAGGGTCTGGGAGGTGGGGTTCAGAAGGTGTCAGAGTGAGAACTCACAGTGTAAAGGGTCTGGGAGGTGGGGTTCAGTAGGTGTCTGAGTGAGGCATCTCAGTGTAAAGGGTCTGGGAGGTGGGGTTCAGTAGGTGTCAGAGTGAGAACTCACAGTGTAAATGGTCTGGGAGGTGGGGTTCAGTAGGTGTCAGAGTCAGGACTCTCAGTGTAAAGGGTCTGGGAGATGGGTTTCAGTAGGTTTCAGAGGACATATTGCCTGTAAAGGGTCTGGGAGGTGGAGTTCAGTAGGAGTCAGAGTGAGGACTCTCTGTAAAGGCTCAGTGAAGTGGGCTTCAGTAGGTGTCAGATTGAGGACTCTCAATATAAAGGGTCTGGGAGTTGGGGTTCAGTGCGAGTCAGAGTGAGGACTCTCAGTGTAAAGGTTCTGGGAGGTGGGGTTCAGAAGGTGTCAGAGTGAGGACTCTCAGTGTAAAGGGTCTGGGAGGTGGAGTTCAGTAGGAGTCAGAGTGAGGACTCTCTGTAAAGGCTCAGTGAAGTGGGCTTCAGTAGGTGTCAGAGTGAGGACTCTCAGTGTAAAGGCTCAGTGAAGTGGGGTTCAGTAGGTGTCAGATTGAGGACTCTCAATATAAAGGGTCTGGGAGTTGGGGTTCAGTGCGAGTCAGAGTGAGGACTCTCAGTGTAAAGGGTCTGGGAGTTGGGGTTCAGTGCGAGTCAGAGTGAGGACTCTCAGTGTAAAGGTTCTGGGAGGTGGGGTTCAGAAGGTGTCAGAGTGAGGACTCTCAGTGTAAAGGGTCTGGGAGGTGGAGTTCAGTAGGTGTCAGAGTGAGAACTCACAGTGTAAATGGTCTGGGAGGTGGGGTTCAGTAGGTGTCAGAGTCAGGACTCTCAGTGTAAAGGGTCTGGGAGATGGGTTTCAGTAGGTTTCAGAGGACATATTGCCTGTAAAGGGTCTGGGAGGTGGAGTTCAGTAGGAGTCAGAGTGAGGACTCTCTGTAAAGGCTCAGTGAAGTGGGCTTCAGTAGGTGTCAGATTGAGGACTCTCAATATAAAGGGTCTGGGAGTTGGGGTTCAGTGCGAGTCAGAGTGAGGACTCTCAGTGTAAAGGTTCTGGGAGGTGGGGTTCAGAAGGTGTCAGAGTGAGGACTCTCAGTGTAAAGGGTCTGGGAGGTGGAGTTCAGTAGGAGTCAGAGTGAGGACTCTCTGTAAAGGCTCAGTGAAGTGGGCTTCAGTAGGTGTCAGAGTGAGGACTCTCAGTGTAAAGGCTCAGTGAAGTGGGGTTCAGTAGGTGTCAGATTGAGGACTCTCAATATAAAGGGTCTGGGAGTTGGGGTTCAGTGCGAGTCAGTGTGAGGACTCTCAGTGTAAAGGGTCTGGGAGGTGGGGTTCAATAGGTGTCAGAGTGGGAGCTCTCAGTGTAAAGGGTCTGGGAGGTGGGGTTCAGTATCTGTCAGAGTGAGGCCTCAGGTTAAAGGGATGGGGAGGTGGGTTTCAGTAGGTGTCAGAGTGAGAACTCTCTGTAAAGGCTCAGTGAAGTGGGCTTCAGTAGGTGTCAGAGTGAGGACTCTCAGTGTAAAGGCTCAGTGAAGTGGGGTTCAGTAGGTGTCAGATTGAGGACTCTCAATATAAAGGGTCTGGGAGGTGGGGTTCAGTAGGTGTCTGAGTGAGGCATCTCAGTGTAAATGGTCTGGGAGGTGGGGTTCAGTAGGTGTCTGAGTGAGGCATCTCAGTGTAAAGTGTCTGGGAGGTGGGGTTCAGTAGGTGTCAGAGTGAGAACTCACAGTGTAAATGGTCTGGGAGGTGGGGTTCAGTAGGTGTCAGAGTCAGGACTCTCAGTGTAAAGGGTCTGGGAGATGGGTTTCAGTAGGTTTCAGAGGACATATTGCCTGTAAAGGGTCTGGGAGGTGGAGTTCAGTAGGAGTCAGAGTGAGGACTCTCTGTAAAGGCTCAGTGAAGTGGGCTTCAGTAGGTGTCAGATTGAGGACTCTCAATATAAAGGGTCTGGGAGTTGGGGTTCAGTGCGAGTCAGAGTGAGGACTCTCAGTGTAAAGGTTCTGGGAGGTGGGGTTCAGAAGGTGTCAGAGTGAGGACTCTCAGTGTAAAGGGTCTGGGAGGTGGAGTTCAGTAGGAGTCAGAGTGAGGACTCTCTGTAAAGGCTCAGTGAAGTGGGCTTCAGTAGGTGTCAGAGTGAGGACTCTCAGTGTAAAGGCTCAGTGAAGTGGGGTTCAGTAGGTGTCAGATTGAGGACTCTCAATATAAAGGGTCTGGGAGTTGGGGTTCAGTGCGAGTCAGAGTGAGGACTCTCAGTGTAAAGGGTCTGGGAGTTGGGGTTCAGTGCGAGTCAGAGTGAGGACTCTCAGTGTAAAGGTTCTGGGAGGTGGGGTTCAGAAGGTGTCAGAGTGAGGACTCTCAGTGTAAAGGGTCTGGGAGGTGGAGTTCAGTAGGTGTCAGAGTGAGAACTCACAGTGTAAATGGTCTGGGAGGTGGGGTTCAGTAGGTGTCAGAGTCAGGACTCTCAGTGTAAAGGGTCTGGGAGATGGGTTTCAGTAGGTTTCAGAGGACATATTGCCTGTAAAGGGTCTGGGAGGTGGAGTTCAGTAGGAGTCAGAGTGAGGACTCTCTGTAAAGGCTCAGTGAAGTGGGCTTCAGTAGGTGTCAGATTGAGGACTCTCAATATAAAGGGTCTGGGAGTTGGGGTTCAGTGCGAGTCAGAGTGAGGACTCTCAGTGTAAAGGTTCTGGGAGGTGGGGTTCAGAAGGTGTCAGAGTGAGGACTCTCAGTGTAAAGGGTCTGGGAGGTGGAGTTCAGTAGGAGTCAGAGTGAGGACTCTCTGTAAAGGCTCAGTGAAGTGGGCTTCAGTAGGTGTCAGAGTGAGGACTCTCAGTGTAAAGGCTCAGTGAAGTGGGGTTCAGTAGGTGTCAGATTGAGGACTCTCAATATAAAGGGTCTGGGAGTTGGGGTTCAGTGCGAGTCAGAGTGAGGACTCTCAGTGTAAAGGGTCTGGGAGTTGGGGTTCAGTGCGAGTCAGAGTGAGGACTCTCAGTGTAAAGGTTCTGGGAGGTGGGGTTCAGAAGGTGTCAGAGTGAGGACTCTCAGTGTAAAGGGTCTGGGAGGTGGAGTTCAGTAGGAGTCAGAGTGAGGACTCTCTGTAAAGGCTCAGTGAAGTGGGCTTCAGTAGGTGTCAGAGTGAGGACTCTCAGTGTAAAGGCTCAGTGAAGTGGGGTTCAGTAGGTGTCAGATTGAGGACTCTCAATATAAAGGGTCTGGGAGTTGGGGTTCAGTGCGAGTCAGAGTGAGGACTCTCAGTGTAAAGGGTCTGGGAGTTGGGGTTCAGTGCGAGTCAGAGTGAGGACTCTCAGTGTAAAGGTTCTGGGAGGTGGGGTTCAGAAGGTGTCAGAGTGAGGTCTCTCAGTGTAAAGGGTCTGGGAGGTGGAGTTCAGTAGGTGTCAGAGTGAGAACTCACAGTGTAAATGGTCTGGGAGGTGGGGTTCAGTAGGTGTCAGAGTCAGGACTCTCAGTGTAAAGGGTCTGGGAGATGGGTTTCAGTAGGTTTCAGAGGACATATTGCCTGTAAAGGGTCTGGGAGGTGGAGTTCAGTAGGAGTCAGAGTGAGGACTCTCTGTAAAGGCTCAGTGAAGTGGGCTTCAGTAGGTGTCAGATTGAGGACTCTCAATATAAAGGGTCTGGGAGTTGGGGTTCAGTGCGAGTCAGAGTGAGGACTCTCAGTGTAAAGGTTCTGGGAGGTGGGGTTCAGAAGGTGTCAGAGTGAGGACTCTCTGTAAAGGCTCAGTGAAGTGGGCTTCAGTAGGTGTCAGAGTGAGGACTCTCAGTGTAAAGGCTCAGTGAAGTGGGGTTCAGTAGGTGTCAGATTGAGGACTCTCAATATAAAGGGTCTGGGAGTTGGGGTTCAGTGCGAGTCAGAGTGAGGACTCTCAGTGTAAAGTGTCTGGGAGGTGGGGTTCAGTAGGTGTCAGAGTGAGGGCTCTCAGTGTAAAGGGTCTGGGAGGTGGGGTTCAGAAGGTGTCAGAGTGAGGACTCTCAGTGTAAAGTGTCTGGGAGGTGGGGTTCAGTAGGTGTCAGAGTGAGGGCTCTCAGTGTAAAGGGTCTGGGAGGTGGGGTTCAGAAGGTGTCAGAGTGAGAACTCACAGTGTAAAGGGTCTGGGAGGTGGGGTTCAGTAGGTGTCTGAGTGAGGCATCTCAGTGTAAAGGGTCTGGGAGGTGGGGTTCAGTAGGTGTCAGAGTGAGAACTCACAGTGTAAATGGTCTGGGAGGTGGGGTTCAGTAGGTGTCAGAGTCAGGACTCTCAGTGTAAAGGGTCTGGGAGATGGGTTTCAGTAGGTTTCAGAGGACATATTGCCTGTAAAGGGTCTGGGAGGTGGAGTTCAGTAGGAGTCAGAGTGAGGACTCTCTGTAAAGGCTCAGTGAAGTGGGCTTCAGTAGGTGTCAGATTGAGGACTCTCAATATAAAGGGTCTGGGAGTTGGGGTTCAGTGCGAGTCAGAGTGAGGACTCTCAGTGTAAAGGTTCTGGGAGGTGGGGTTCAGAAGGTGTCAGAGTGAGGACTCTCAGTGTAAAGGGTCTGGGAGGTGGAGTTCAGTAGGAGTCAGAGTGAGGACTCTCTGTAAAGGCTCAGTGAAGTGGGCTTCAGTAGGTGTCAGAGTGAGGACTCTCAGTGTAAAGGCTCAGTGAAGTGGGGTTCAGTAGGTGTCAGATTGAGGACTCTCAATATAAAGGGTCTGGGAGTTGGGGTTCAGTGCGAGTCAGAGTGAGGACTCTCAGTGTAAAGGGTCTGGGAGTTGGGGTTCAGTGCGAGTCAGAGTGAGGACTCTCAGTGTAAAGGTTCTGGGAGGTGGGGTTCAGAAGGTGTCAGAGTGAGGACTCTCAGTGTAAAGGGTCTGGGAGGTGGAGTTCAGTAGGAGTCAGAGTGAGGACTCTCTGTAAAGGCTCAGTGAAGTGGGCTTCAGTAGGTGTCAGAGTGAGGACTCTCAGTGTAAAGGCTCAGTGAAGTGGGGTTCAGTAGGTGTCAGTTTGAGGACTCTCAATATAAAGGGTCTGGGAGTTGGGGTTCAGTGCGAGTCAGAGTGAGGACTCTCAGTGTAAAGGGTCTGGGAGTTGGGGTTCAGTGCGAGTCAGAGTGAGGACTCTCAGTGTAAAGGTTCTGGGAGGTGGGGTTCAGAAGGTGTCAGAGTGAGGACTCTCAGTGTAAAGGGTCTGGGAGGTGGAGTTCAGTAGGTGTCAGAGTGAGAACTCACAGTGTAAATGGTCTGGGAGGTGGGGTTCAGTAGGTGTCAGAGTCAGGACTCTCAGTGTAAAGGGTCTGGGAGATGGGTTTCAGTAGGTTTCAGAGGACATATTGCCTGTAAAGGGTCTGGGAGGTGGAGTTCAGTAGGAGTCAGAGTGAGGACTCTCTGTAAAGGCTCAGTGAAGTGGGCTTCAGTAGGTGTCAGATTGAGGACTCTCAATATAAAGGGTCTGGGAGTTGGGGTTCAGTGCGAGTCAGAGTGAGGACTCTCAGTGTAAAGGTTCTGGGAGGTGGGGTTCAGAAGGTGTCAGAGTGAGGACTCTCAGTGTAAAGGGTCTGGGAGGTGGAGTTCAGTAGGAGTCAGAGTGAGGACTCTCTGTAAAGGCTCAGTGAAGTGGGCTTCAGTAGGTGTCAGAGTGAGGACTCTCAGTGTAAAGGCTCAGTGAAGTGGGGTTCAGTAGGTGTCAGATTGAGGACTCTCAATATAAAGGGTCTGGGAGTTGGGGTTCAGTGCGAGTCAGAGTGAGGACTCTCAGTGTAAAGGGTCTGGGAGTTGGGGTTCAGTGCGAGTCAGAGTGAGGACTCTCAGTGTAAAGGTTCTGGGAGGTGGGGTTCAGAAGGTGTCAGAGTGAGGATTCTCAGTGTAAAGGGTCTGGGAGGTGGGGTTCAGTAGATGTCAGAGTGGGGACTCTCAGTGTAAAGGGTCTGGGAGGTGGGGTTCAGTAGATGTCAGAGTGAGGACTCTTAGTATAAAGGGTCTGGGAGGTGGGGTTCCGTAGATGTCAGAGTGGGGACTCTCAGTGTAAAGGGTCTGGGAGGTGGGGTTCAGTAGGGGTCAGAGTGGTGACTACTACTGATGGTGAAGGGTCTGGGTGGTGTGGATCAGCAGGTGTCAGAGTGGGGAGTCTCAGTGTAAAGGGTCTCGGAGGTGGGGTTCAGTAGGTGTCAGAGTGAGGACTCTCAGTGTAAAGGGTCTGCGAGATGGGTTTCAGTAGGTTTCAGAGGACATATTGACTGTAAAGGGTCTGGGAGGTGGGGTTCCATAGGTGTACGAGTGGGGACTCTCAGTGTAAATGGTCTGGGAGGTGGGGTTCAGTAGGTGTCAGTGAGAATTCTCAGTGTAAAGGGTCTGGGAGGTGGGGTTCAGTAGGTGTCACTGAGAACTCTCAGTGTAAAGGGTCTGGGAGGTGGAGTTCAGTAGGAGTCAGAGTGAGGACTCTCAGTGTAAAGGCTCAGTGAAGTGGGCTTCAGTAGGTGTCAGAGTGAGGACTCTCAGTGTAAAGGCTCAGTGAAGTGGGCTTCAGTAGGTGTCAGAGTGAGAACTCTCAGTGTAAAGGGTCTGGGAGGTGGGGTTCAGTAGGTGTCAGTGAGAACTCTCAGTGTAAAGGGTCTGGGAGGTGGAGTTCAGTAGGAGTCAGAGTGAGGACTCTCAGTGTAAAGGCTCAGTGAAGTGGGCTTCAGTAGGTGGCAGAGTGAGGACTCTCAGTGTAAAGGCTCAGTGAAGTGGGCTTCAGTAGGTGTCAGAGGGAGGACTCTCAGTGTAAAGGGTCTGGGAGATGGGTTTCAGTAGGTTTCAGAGAACATATTGCCTGTAAAGGGTCTGGGAGGTAGAGTTCAGTAGGAGTCAGAGTGAGGACTCTCAGTGTAAAGGCTCAGTGAAGTGGGCTTCAGTAGGTGTCAGATTGAGGACTCTCAATATAAAGGGTCTGGGAGTTGGGGTTCAGTGTGAGTCAGAGTGAGGACTCTCAGTGTAAAGGTTCTGGAAGGTGGGGTTCAATAGGTGTCAGAGTTTGAGCTCTCAGAGTAAAGGGTCTGCGAGGTGGAGTTCAGTATGTGTCAGAGTGAGGCCTCAGGTTAAAGAGATGGGGAGGTGGGGTTCAGTAGGTGTCAGAGTGAGGTGTCTCAGTGTAAAGGGTCTGGGAGGTAGTGTTCAGTAGGTGTCAGAGTGGGGACTCTCAGTATAAAGGGTATGGTAGGTGGGGTTCCGTAGGTGTCAGAGTGAGAACTCACAGTGTAAAGGGTCTGGGAGGTGGGGTTCAGTAGGGGTCAGAGTGGTGACCCCTACTGATGGTGAAGGGTCTGGCAGGTGTGGATCAGCAGGTGTCAGAGTGGGGACTCTCAGTGTAAAGGGTCTGGGAGGTGGGGTTCAGTAGGTGTCAGAGTGAGAACTCACAGTGTAAATGGTCTGGGAGGTGGGGTTCAGTAGGTGTCAGAGTCAGGACTCTCAGTGTAAAGGGTCTGGGAGATGGGTTTCAGTAGGTTTCAGAGGACATATTGCCTGTAAAGGGTCTGGGAGGTGGAGTTCAGTAGGAGTCAGAGTGAGGACTCTCTGTAAAGGCTCAGTGAAGTGGGCTTCAGTAGGTGTCAGATTGAGGACTCTCAATATAAAGGGTCTGGGAGTTGGGGTTCAGTGCGAGTCAGAGTGAGGACTCTCAGTGTAAAGGTTCTGGGAGGTGGGGTTCAGAAGGTGTCAGAGTGAGGACTCTCAGTGTAAAGGGTCTGGGAGGTGGAGTTCAGTAGGAGTCAGAGTGAGGACTCTCTGTAAAGGCTCAGTGAAGTGGGCTTCAGTAGGTGTCAGAGTGAGGACTCTCAGTGTAAAGGCTCAGTGAAGTGGGGTTCAGTAGGTGTCAGATTGAGGACTCTCAATATAAAGGGTCTGGGAGTTGGGGTTCAGTGCGAGTCAGAGTGAGGACTCTCAGTGTAAAGGGTCTGGGAGTTGGGGTTCAGTGCGAGTCAGAGTGAGGACTCTCAGTGTAAAGGTTCTGGGAGGTGGGGTTCAGAAGGTGTCAGAGTGAGGACTCTCAGTGTAAAGGGTCTGGGAGGTGGAGTTCAGTAGGAGTCAGAGTGAGGACTCTCTGTAAAGGCTCAGTGAAGTGGGCTTCAGTAGGTGTCAGAGTGAGGACTCTCAGTGTAAAGGCTCAGTGAAGTGGGGTTCAGTAGGTGTCAGATTGAGGACTCTCAATATAAAGGGTCTGGGAGTTGGGGTTCAGTGCGAGTCAGAGTGAGGACTCTCAGTGTAAAGGGTCTGGGAGTTGGGGTTCAGTGCGAGTCAGAGTGAGGACTCTCAGTGTAAAGGTTCTGGGAGGTGGGGTTCAGAAGGTGTCAGAGTGAGGTCTCTCAGTGTAAAGGGTCTGGGAGGTGGAGTTCAGTAGGTGTCAGAGTGAGAACTCACAGTGTAAATGGTCTGGGAGGTGGGGTTCAGTAGGTGTCAGAGTCAGGACTCTCAGTGTAAAGGGTCTGGGAGATGGGTTTCAGTAGGTTTCAGAGGACATATTGCCTGTAAAGGGTCTGGGAGGTGGAGTTCAGTAGGAGTCAGAGTGAGGACTCTCTGTAAAGGCTCAGTGAAGTGGGCTTCAGTAGGTGTCAGATTGAGGACTCTCAATATAAAGGGTCTGGGAGTTGGGGTTCAGTGCGAGTCAGAGTGAGGACTCTCAGTGTAAAGGTTCTGGGAGGTGGGGTTCAGAAGGTGTCAGAGTGAGGACTCTCTGTAAAGGCTCAGTGAAGTGGGCTTCAGTAGGTGTCAGAGTGAGGACTCTCAGTGTAAAGGCTCAGTGAAGTGGGGTTCAGTAGGTGTCAGATTGAGGACTCTCAATATAAAGGGTCTGGGAGTTGGGGTTCAGTGCGAGTCAGAGTGAGGACTCTCAGTGTAAAGTGTCTGGGAGGTGGGGTTCAGTAGGTGTCAGAGTGAGGGCTCTCAGTGTAAAGGGTCTGGGAGGTGGGGTTCAGAAGGTGTCAGAGTGAGGACTCTCAGTGTAAAGTGTCTGGGAGGTGGGGTTCAGTAGGTGTCAGAGTGAGGGCTCTCAGTGTAAAGGGTCTGGGAGGTGGGGTTCAGAAGGTGTCAGAGTGAGAACTCACAGTGTAAAGGGTCTGGGAGGTGGGGTTCAGTAGGTGTCTGAGTGAGGCATCTCAGTGTAAAGGGTCTGGGAGGTGGGGTTCAGTAGGTGTCAGAGTGAGAACTCACAGTGTAAATGGTCTGGGAGGTGGGGTTCAGTAGGTGTCAGAGTCAGGACTCTCAGTGTAAAGGGTCTGGGAGATGGGTTTCAGTAGGTTTCAGAGGACATATTGCCTGTAAAGGGTCTGGGAGGTGGAGTTCAGTAGGAGTCAGAGTGAGGACTCTCTGTAAAGGCTCAGTGAAGTGGGCTTCAGTAGGTGTCAGATTGAGGACTCTCAATATAAAGGGTCTGGGAGTTGGGGTTCAGTGCGAGTCAGAGTGAGGACTCTCAGTGTAAAGGTTCTGGGAGGTGGGGTTCAGAAGGTGTCAGAGTGAGGACTCTCAGTGTAAAGGGTCTGGGAGGTGGAGTTCAGTAGGAGTCAGAGTGAGGACTCTCTGTAAAGGCTCAGTGAAGTGGGCTTCAGTAGGTGTCAGAGTGAGGACTCTCAGTGTAAAGGCTCAGTGAAGTGGGGTTCAGTAGGTGTCAGATTGAGGACTCTCAATATAAAGGGTCTGGGAGTTGGGGTTCAGTGCGAGTCAGAGTGAGGACTCTCAGTGTAAAGGGTCTGGGAGTTGGGGTTCAGTGCGAGTCAGAGTGAGGACTCTCAGTGTAAAGGTTCTGGGAGGTGGGGTTCAGAAGGTGTCAGAGTGAGGACTCTCAGTGTAAAGGGTCTGGGAGGTGGAGTTCAGTAGGAGTCAGAGTGAGGACTCTCTGTAAAGGCTCAGTGAAGTGGGCTTCAGTAGGTGTCAGAGTGAGGACTCTCAGTGTAAAGGCTCAGTGAAGTGGGGTTCAGTAGGTGTCAGTTTGAGGACTCTCAATATAAAGGGTCTGGGAGTTGGGGTTCAGTGCGAGTCAGAGTGAGGACTCTCAGTGTAAAGGGTCTGGGAGTTGGGGTTCAGTGCGAGTCAGAGTGAGGACTCTCAGTGTAAAGGTTCTGGGAGGTGGGGTTCAGAAGGTGTCAGAGTGAGGACTCTCAGTGTAAAGGGTCTGGGAGGTGGAGTTCAGTAGGTGTCAGAGTGAGAACTCACAGTGTAAATGGTCTGGGAGGTGGGGTTCAGTAGGTGTCAGAGTCAGGACTCTCAGTGTAAAGGGTCTGGGAGATGGGTTTCAGTAGGTTTCAGAGGACATATTGCCTGTAAAGGGTCTGGGAGGTGGAGTTCAGTAGGAGTCAGAGTGAGGACTCTCTGTAAAGGCTCAGTGAAGTGGGCTTCAGTAGGTGTCAGATTGAGGACTCTCAATATAAAGGGTCTGGGAGTTGGGGTTCAGTGCGAGTCAGAGTGAGGACTCTCAGTGTAAAGGTTCTGGGAGGTGGGGTTCAGAAGGTGTCAGAGTGAGGACTCTCAGTGTAAAGGGTCTGGGAGGTGGAGTTCAGTAGGAGTCAGAGTGAGGACTCTCTGTAAAGGCTCAGTGAAGTGGGCTTCAGTAGGTGTCAGAGTGAGGACTCTCAGTGTAAAGGCTCAGTGAAGTGGGGTTCAGTAGGTGTCAGATTGAGGACTCTCAATATAAAGGGTCTGGGAGTTGGGGTTCAGTGCGAGTCAGAGTGAGGACTCTCAGTGTAAAGGGTCTGGGAGTTGGGGTTCAGTGCGAGTCAGAGTGAGGACTCTCAGTGTAAAGGTTCTGGGAGGTGGGGTTCAGAAGGTGTCAGAGTGAGGATTCTCAGTGTAAAGGGTCTGGGAGGTGGGGTTCAGTAGATGTCAGAGTGGGGACTCTCAGTGTAAAGGGTCTGGGAGGTGGGGTTCAGTAGATGTCAGAGTGAGGACTCTTAGTATAAAGGGTCTGGGAGGTGGGGTTCCGTAGATGTCAGAGTGGGGACTCTCAGTGTAAAGGGTCTGGGAGGTGGGGTTCAGTAGGGGTCAGAGTGGTGACTACTACTGATGGTGAAGGGTCTGGGTGGTGTGGATCAGCAGGTGTCAGAGTGGGGAGTCTCAGTGTAAAGGGTCTCGGAGGTGGGGTTCAGTAGGTGTCAGAGTGAGGACTCTCAGTGTAAAGGGTCTGCGAGATGGGTTTCAGTAGGTTTCAGAGGACATATTGACTGTAAAGGGTCTGGGAGGTGGGGTTCCATAGGTGTACGAGTGGGGACTCTCAGTGTAAATGGTCTGGGAGGTGGGGTTCAGTAGGTGTCAGTGAGAATTCTCAGTGTAAAGGGTCTGGGAGGTGGGGTTCAGTAGGTGTCACTGAGAACTCTCAGTGTAAAGGGTCTGGGAGGTGGAGTTCAGTAGGAGTCAGAGTGAGGACTCTCAGTGTAAAGGCTCAGTGAAGTGGGCTTCAGTAGGTGTCAGAGTGAGGACTCTCAGTGTAAAGGCTCAGTGAAGTGGGCTTCAGTAGGTGTCAGAGTGAGAACTCTCAGTGTAAAGGGTCTGGGAGGTGGGGTTCAGTAGGTGTCAGTGAGAACTCTCAGTGTAAAGGGTCTGGGAGGTGGAGTTCAGTAGGAGTCAGAGTGAGGACTCTCAGTGTAAAGGCTCAGTGAAGTGGGCTTCAGTAGGTGGCAGAGTGAGGACTCTCAGTGTAAAGGCTCAGTGAAGTGGGCTTCAGTAGGTGTCAGAGGGAGGACTCTCAGTGTAAAGGGTCTGGGAGATGGGTTTCAGTAGGTTTCAGAGAACATATTGCCTGTAAAGGGTCTGGGAGGTAGAGTTCAGTAGGAGTCAGAGTGAGGACTCTCAGTGTAAAGGCTCAGTGAAGTGGGCTTCAGTAGGTGTCAGATTGAGGACTCTCAATATAAAGGGTCTGGGAGTTGGGGTTCAGTGTGAGTCAGAGTGAGGACTCTCAGTGTAAAGGTTCTGGAAGGTGGGGTTCAATAGGTGTCAGAGTTTGAGCTCTCAGAGTAAAGGGTCTGCGAGGTGGAGTTCAGTATGTGTCAGAGTGAGGCCTCAGGTTAAAGAGATGGGGAGGTGGGGTTCAGTAGGTGTCAGAGTGAGGTGTCTCAGTGTAAAGGGTCTGGGAGGTAGTGTTCAGTAGGTGTCAGAGTGGGGACTCTCAGTATAAAGGGTATGGTAGGTGGGGTTCCGTAGGTGTCAGAGTGAGAACTCACAGTGTAAAGGGTCTGGGAGGTGGGGTTCAGTAGGGGTCAGAGTGGTGACCCCTACTGATGGTGAAGGGTCTGGCAGGTGTGGATCAGCAGGTGTCAGAGTGGGGACTCTCAGTGTAAAGGGTCTGGGAGGTGGGGTTCAGTAGGTGTCAGAGTGCGGACTCTCAGTGTTAAGTGTCTGGGAGGTGCGGTTCAGTAGGTGTCAGAGTGGGGACTCTCAGTGTAAAGGGTCTGGGAGGTGGGGTTAAGTAGGTGTCAGAGTGCGGACTCTCAGTGTTAAGTGTCTGGGAGGTGGGGTTCAGTAGGTGTCACAGTGGGGACACTCAGTGTAAAGGGTCTGGCAGGTGGGGTTCAGTAGGTGTCACAGTGGGGACTCTCAGTGTAAAGGGTCTGGGAGGTGGGGTACAGAATGTGTCAGAGTGAGGCCTCAGGTTAAAGGGATGGGGAGGTCGGGTTCAGTAGGTGTCAGAGTGAGGACTCTCAGTGTAAAGTGTCTGGGAGGTGGGGTTCAGTAGGTGTCAGAGTGAGAACTCACAGTGTAAAGTGTCTGGGAGGTGGGGTTCAGAATGTGTCAGAGTGAGGACTCTCAGTGTAAAGGGTCTGGGAGATGGGTTTCAGTAGGTTTCAGAGAACATATTGCCTGTAAAGGGTCTGGGAGGTGGAGTTCAGTAGGTGTCAGAGTGAGGGCTCTCTGTGTAAAGGGTCTGGGAGATGGGTTTCAGTAGGTTTCAGAGAACATATTGCCTGTAAAGGGTCTGGGAGGTGGAGTTCAGTAGGTGTCAGAGTGAGGGCTCTCTGTAAAGGCTCAGTGAAGTGGGCTTCAGTAGGTGTCAGAGTGAGGACTCTCAGTGTAAAGGCTCAGTGAAGTGGGGTTCAGTAGGTGTCAGATTGAGGACTCTCAATAGAAAGGGTCTGGGAGTTGGGGTTCAGTGCGAGTCAGAGTGAGGACTCTCAGTGTAAAGGGTCTGGGAGGTGGGGTTCAATAGGTGTCAGTGTGGGAGCTCTCAGTGTAAAGGGTCTGGGAGTTGGGGTACAGAATGTGTCAGAGTGAGGCCTCAGGTTAAAGGGATGGGGAGGTCGGGTTCAGTAGGTGTCAGAGTGAGGACTCTCAGTGTAAAGTGTCTGGGAGGTGGGGTTCAGTAGGTGTCAGAGTGAGAACTCACAGTGTAAAGGGTCTGGGAGGTGGGGTTCAGTAGGTGTCAGTGTGAGGACTCTCAGTGTAAAGGGTCTGGGAGATGGGTTTCAATAGGTTTCAGCGGACATATTGCCTGTAAAGGGTCTGGGAGTTGGGGTTCAGTAGGTGTCAGTGAGAATTCTCAGTGTAAAGGGTCTGGGAGGTGGGGATCAGTAGGTGTCAGAGTGGGGATATTCAGTGTAAAGGGTCATGGGAATTAGGGTTCAGTAGGTGTCAGAGTGGGGACTCAGTGTAAAGGGTCTGGGAGGTGGGGTTCAGTAGGTGTCAGAGTGAGGACTCAGTGTAAAGGGTCTGGGAGGTGGGGTTCAGTAGGTGTCAGAGTGGGGACTCAGTGTAAAGGGTCTGGGAGGTGGGGTTCAGTAGTTGTCAGAGTGGGGATTCTCAGTGTAAACGGTCTGGGAGGTGGGATTCAGTAGGTGTCAGTGAGGACTCACAGTGTAAAGGGTCATGGGAATTAGGGTTCAGTAGGAGTCAGAGTGAGGACTCTCAGTGTAAAGGGTCTGGGAGGTGGGGTTCAGTAGGTGTCAGAGTGAGGACTCTCAGTGTAAAGGGTCTGGGAGGTGGGGTTCAGTAGGTGTCAGTGAAACTCTCAGTGTAAAGGGTCTGGGAGGTGGGTTTCAGTAGGTGTCAGAGTGAGAACTCACAGTGTAAACGGTCTGGGAGATGGGGTTCACTAGGTGTCAGAGTGAGGTCTCTCAGTGTAAAGGGTCTGGGAGGTAGGATTCAGTAGGTGTCAGAGTGGGGTCTCTCAGTGTAAAGGGTCTGTTAGGTGTTTTTCAGTAGGTGTCTGAGTGAGGAGTCTCAGTGTAAAGGGTCTGGGAGGTGGGGTTCAGTAGGTGTCAGTGAGGACTCTCAGTGTAAAGGGTCTGGGAGGTGGGGTGCAGTAGGTGTCAGTGAGGACTCTCACTGTAATCGGTCTGGGAGTGGGGTGCAATAAGTGTCAGAGTGGACTCTCATAGTCTTTAAAAGAGCTAGGAGGTGGGCTTCAATGGTGTGAGGGAAAGTGTGTGGGTAATGGTCTGGGCAGGAGTGTGTGTGAAATTTTATAGGGATACAAGGGATGGTGAGGTCACATAAGAGGAGGACAGCAGAGTCAGGGTGCGAGCGAAGCAAATACTAGAGGAGATGAACCCAGGAAACAACGGCCCTGAAGGATAGCATTCTGTTCTTAATCCCTCTGGTCTCGGTTCTGTCACAGGTGAGTACTCACCTTGTTGAGGGCTAACATCTTCTTCATGTCACTAAGTTGGTTCTTCAACACTGCTGATTCCCTGCGGGTTAACGTTCCAGTTTAATATTCCAGACAAGTATAGTACTACTGTGGTTTGATAGTCTAGTTAGATAGAGTCCACACACCCCTGCTTAACAGTATTGGTCCATGGTATAACAAAGGTTGGAAATCCCTGACTTAGCTGCAGCATTACTGCAGTTTAATGTTAGTCAGACCATCCCTGATCTTACAGACAGTTGGGCATTGAACCTTAACCAAAAAGAGGACTGAAGTATGTGACCTCTTTCTGCAGTTCTAGTAAAACCTCACCAAGAATAGGCTGAACAGGTGATACTACTGCAGAACATGAGACCAGTGATGAACAGGTTAGACTTTAGCTTTCCCCATAGGGAGGGAGATAGAATCTGCTGCACTGTAGCAGGTCAAAATGACACCTCCCCCCTGACAGGCCAGCATGTGTTGGGCAGCTGCACTGGACAAAAGCTGATGTCAGCCACCCTGGGACGAACTGACCTACCTCCACTGCCTTGCACCCTGCGATTCCTGCGCCATGAGATCGGGAGCTCCTGTGCTGAGGGTCAGGGTCCACACAACCAACGAGAAGTATTAAAGCACAGTAATAATGACTATATGGAAATCCACATCACAGCAATAATTAACATTTGGGTAAAGTTAAATCATAGGGAGAGTGATGTTGGTCAGAATATTGAGTCAGGAGGCTAACAATCCACAGGGATGGATCCAGGAGGAATAATGAATAGTGATAAGGTAGCCAGGCAGGAATGCCAAATGCCAACAATAAAGCACAACTAAGAGCAAACGCTGGTTGACGCTGACAGAAACACTCACTTCTCCTGCATTTGGATTTTGTTCTGGGCCTCCTGCAGTGCCAACTCCATTCTAGAAAGCTTGTGCTTGTAGAAGGCAAGGAGCATCTCAGTCTGCTTCCACTGGAATCTGGTCACCTGGGAAGGAGCAGCAAGATAGAGAAGTAGGTACCAGAAACCCAGGGCTGTTCACTGACCCCAGTCCCAGAGATCAAACAGTTTAAATCAGGGCTGTTCACTGACCCCACTGTCCCAGAGACCAGACAGTTTAAACCAGGGCTGTTCACTGACCCCACTGTCCCAGAGACCAGACAGTTTAAACCAGGGCTGTTCACTGACCCCAGTCCCAGAGACCAGACAGTTTAAACCAGGGCTGTTCACTGACCCCAGTCCCAGAGATCAAACAGTTTAAACCAGGGCTGTTCACTGACCCCACCGTCCCAGAGACCAGACAGTTTAAACCAGGGCTTGTCACTGACCCCACCGTCCCAGAGACCAGACAGTTTAAACCAGGGCTGTTCACTGACCCCACTGTCCCAGAGATCAAACAGTTTAAACCAGGGCTGTTCACTGACCCCACCGTCCCAGAGACCAGACAGTTTAAACCAGGGCTGTTCACTGACCCCACCGTCCCAGAGACCAGACAGTTTAAACCAGGGCTGTTCACTGACCCCAGTCCCAGAGACCAGACAGTTTAAACCAGGGCTGTTCACTGACCCCAGTCCCAGAGATCAAACAGTTTAAACCAGGGCTTGTCACTGACCCCACCGTCCCAGAGACCAGACAGTTTAAACCAGGGCTTGTCACTGACCCCAGTCCCAGAGACCAGACAGTTTAAACCAGGGCTGTTCACTGACCCCAGTCCCAGAGACCAGACAGTTTAAACCAGGGCTTGTCACTGACCCCAGTCCCAGAAACCAGCAGTTTAAACCAGGGCTGTTCACTGACCCCAGTCCCAGAGACCAGCAGTTTAAACCAGGGCTGTTCACTGACCCCACCGTCCCAGAGACCAGACAGTTTAAACCAGGGCTGTTCACTGACCCCAGTCCCAGAGACCAGCAGTTTAAACCAGGGCTGTTCACTGACCCCAGTCCCAGAGACCAGCAGTTTAAACCAGGGCTGTTCACTGACCCCACCGTCCCAGAGACCAGACAGTTTAAACCAGGGCTGTTCACTGACCCCAGTCCCACAGACCAGACAGTTTAAACCAGGGCTGTTCACTGACCCCAGTCCCAGAGACCAGCAGTTTAAACCAGGGCTGTTCACTGACCCCACCGTCCCAGAGAACAGACAGTTTAAACCAGGGCTTGTCACTGACCCCAGTCCCAGAGACCAGCAGTTTAAACCAGGGCTGTTCACTGACCCCACCGTCCCAGAGACCAGACAGTTTAAACCAGGGCTGTTCACTGACCCCAGTCCCAGAGACCAGACAGTTTAAACCAGGGCTGTTCACTGACCCCAGTCCCAGAGATCAAACAGTTTAAACCAGGGCTGTTCACTGACCCCACCGTCCCAGAGACCAGACAGTTTAAACCAGGGCTTGTCACTGACCCCACCGTCCCAGAGACCAGACAGTTTAAACCAGGGCTGTTCACTGACCCCACTGTCCCAGAGATCAAACAGTTTAAACCAGGGCTGTTCACTGACCCCACCGTCCCAGAGACCAGACAGTTTAAACCAGGGCTGTTCACTGACCCCACCGTCCCAGAGACCAGACAGTTTAAACCAGGGCTGTTCACTGACCCCAGTCCCAGAGACCAGACAGTTTAAACCAGGGCTGTTCACTGACCCCAGTCCCAGAGATCAAACAGTTTAAACCAGGGCTTGTCACTGACCCCAGTCCCAGAGACCAGACAGTTTAAACCAGGGCTGTTCACTGACCCCAGTCCCAGAGACCAGACAGTTTAAACCAGGGCTTGTCACTGACCCCAGTCCCAGAAACCAGCAGTTTAAACCAGGGCTGTTCACTGACCCCAGTCCCAGAGACCAGCAGTTTAAACCAGGGCTGTTCACTGACCCCACCGTCCCAGAGACCAGACAGTTTAAACCAGGGCTTGTCACTGACCCCAGTCCCAGAGACCAGCAGTTTAAACCAGGGCTGTTCACTGACCCCACCGTCCCAGAGACCAGACAGTTTAAACCAGGGCTGTTCACTGACCCCAGTCCCACAGACCAGACAGTTTAAACCAGGGCTGTTCACTGACCCCAGTCCCAGAGACCAGCAGTTTAAACCAGGGCTGTTCACTGACCCCACCGTCCCAGAGACCAGACAGTTTAAACCAGGGCTTGTCACTGACCCCAGTCCCAGAGACCAGCAGTTTAAACCAGGGCTGTTCACTGACCCCAGTCTCAGAGATCAAACAGTTTAAATCAGGGCTTGTCACTGACCCCACCGTCCCAGAGACCAGACAGTTTAAACCAGGGCTGTTCACTGACCCCAGTCCCAGAGACCAGACAGTTTAAACCAGGGCTGTTCACTGACCCCACCGTCCCAGAGACCAGACAGTTTAAACCAGGGCTGTTCAGTGACCCCAGTCCCAGAGACCAGACAGTTTAAACCAGGGCTGTTCACTGACCCCACTGTCCCAGAGATCAAACAGTTTAAACCAGGGCTTGTCACTGACCCCAGTCCCAGAGACCAGCAGTTTAAACCAGGGCTGTTCACTGACCCCAGTCCCAGAGACCAGACAGTTTAAACCAGGGCTGTTCACTGACCCCACCGTCCCAGAGACCAGACAGTTTAAACCAGGGCTGTTCAGTGACCCCAGTCCCAGAGACCAGACAGTTTAAACCAGGGCTGTTCACTGACCCCACTGTCCCAGAGATCAAACAGTTTAAACCAGGGCTTGTCACTGACCCCAGTCCCAGAGACCAGCAGTTTAAACCAGGGCTGTTCACTGACCCCACCGTCCCAGAGACCAGACAGTTTAAACCAGGGCTTGTCACTGACCCCAGTCCCAGAGATCAAACAGTTTAAATCAGGGTTGTTCACTGACCCCAGTCCCAGAGATCAAACAGTTTAAACCAGGGCTTGTCACTGACCCCACCGTCCCAGAGACCAGACAGTTTAAACCAGGGCTGTTCACTGACCCCAGTCCCAGAGATCAAACAGTTTAAACCAGGGCTTGTCACTGACCCCAGTCCCAGAGACCAGACAGTTTAAACCAGGGCTTATCACTGACCCCAGACCCAAAGACCAGACAGTTTATACCAGGGTTGTTCACTGACCCCACTGTCCCAGAGACAAAAAGTTTAAACGAGGGCTTGTCACTGACCCCAGTCGCACAGACACTATAAACCCAGGGATTAATCACCCAATGCATCGGACGTAGAAATGTTAATACACAGAAGCTTCCTCTGAATAGTACACCTACTCCTGAGGATTACTTTAAATTGGATTTCCATTGCATATTATGGGGTTGTGGTCTGAATTAATTCTGTAGCAATCCGTTTAAACATACAACTCTCTTGTAGTTTAATTCCTTCACTCCTTCTACATTATCCATCTGTCGGAACAAATCCAGGTGTTTGCAGTGACGGGAAGTTCTCAGACTCCTTGCCTGAACAAACCAAGGCCCTGGCGAGACTCCCCCTGGAATACTGTGTACGGGTCTGGTGCCCGACCCAAGGAAGAGGAAATTTGCAATACAGGGAGTGTAAGAGTAGAACCACACATACAAAATGCTGGAGGAACTCAGCAAGTCAGGCAGCATCTGTAAAGGGGTATAAACAGTTGTAGTTTCAAGAGGGTTTTTCAACTGTTGATTCCTCTCCATAGATGCTGCCTGACCTGCTGAGTTCCTCCAGTATTTTGTGCGTGTTGCTCTGGATTTCCAGCATGTGCAGAATCTCTTGTGTTGGCGTTATAGCAGAGTTGTCCTTCTATAACTATACAGAGTCCTGGTGACATAGCACTTGAAATATTGTGTACCGGTTTGGACCGCAGTGCAGGCTCGCTACCTCAGTTCCTGAGATGGGGGAACGAGGGTGAACTGTCCCATGAGGAGACAGTAAGCAGACTAAGCCTGTCTGCCAGAGTTTGGGAGAGCCAAGTGAAATAAGCAAGTCCCTCTTGGGTTCAACAATGTGGACACAGAGACGTTTCACCAGATAGGGACATCCAGATTGGAGAGGGGGTTAAAGTTAACAAATTTCGCGACATATGCCTGTGACATTATATCTGATTCTGGGATCAGCTGTTAGGGCAGAGTCAGGGAATTTTATCCCCCAGGAGGGCTGGGAGAATCTCTCGAATGCACTGACTTGGAGGCTATGGGGTTCCGTCACTGAGTACATCTGTATATTTTTGGACATGAAGAGAGGTGAGGGAGATGGGGGCCAGTGCAGGAAGGTGGTGCTGAGGGAGAAAGGTCAGTTGCGATACACCGCTGTTCACCGCTGGTGCAAGGGCGCCAGCCGTCGGGTCCTTGTTAGCTGCAGCCATAACCTGCCAGGTTCCAGTGCACAGATCTGTTTGTGACGCTACCCTCGCGGGAGACGGCCACTCACCTGCGCGATGTGCTCCAGGTATTTCCGACAGATGTCTGATGGTTTCCTGAAGTACATTCGTTCGTGGGCCGCCATCTGCAGGGGAACAGAGGGGTTGGTGTCTTCTCTTGTGTCAACCCCGCCTCACCCGAAAGTTTGCCTGTGTAAGGGGCGGCATCCACCATACTTGCCAGCCTGTTGCACCTTTCCCATCTAATTCACCTCCAGGCTCAAGGGAATTGCAGCAAAAAAGAGGCACTGGAAAATCTCAGCAGTCAATCAGCATCTGTGGAATGAGTACGAGAGTTTGTACCTCAGGTCAACTCCAATGAGGTCTTCATCCTGAAGAGTTATCTCTGTTCCTCTTTCCACAGATGGTGCCTGACCTTTACAGATTTTTTCCCCAGTTTGTGTTTCAGATTTCCAGTGCTTGCCAATTCCTGATCTCACGATGTGAGTTGCCATTGAAGCAGCCTATCACTGTGAAGTTCCGGTAATTTATCCCCAGCTCTCCAATCAACTCATCCCCTGGAATACGATCCCATCCTCCGCTTTTACTTGTAAAATTCTGATCATCTGCAACCCCAGTCATGGTCAGGTTTACCAGGCAATGTTTACTGCTTTCCCTTCCAACACACCAAGGCTCCTTGCTGTCCCAGTACTTCCCTGAATATTCCTGATTCTCTGATTGTCAGTGGAGCCCTGGTTCCCTGAATCTCACCAGAGACCCGATTCCCTGAATCTCACCGGAGACCCGGATCCCTGAACCTCACCGGAGACCCAGTTCCCTGAATCTCACCCGAGCCCCGATTCCCTGAATCTCACCCGAGCCCCGATTCCCTGAATCTCACCGGAGACCCGATTCCCTGAATCTCACCGGAGACCCGGATCCCTGAATCTCACCGGAGACCCGGATCCCTGAACCTCACCGGAAACCCGGTTCCCTGAATCTCACCGGAAACCCGGTTCCCTGAATCTCACCGGAGACCCGGATCCCTGAATCTCACCGGAGACCCGGATCCCTGAACCTCACCGGAGACCCGGATCCCTGAACCTCACCGGAGACCCGGTTCCCTGAATCTCACCGGAGACCCGGATCCCTGAATCTCACCGGAGACCCGGATCCCTGAACCTCACCGGAAACCCGGTTCCCTGAATCTCACCAGAGCCCCAAATCCCTGAACCTCACCGGAGACCCGGATCCCTGAACCTCACCGGAGACCCGGTTCCCTGAACCTCACCCGAGCCCCAAATCCCTGAATCTCACCGGAGACCCGGATCCCTGAACCTCACCGGAGACCCGGTTCCCTGAACCTCACCCGAGCCCCAAATCCCTGAATCTCACCGGAGACCCGGATCCCTGAACCTCACCGGAGACCCGGATCCCTGAACCTCACCGGAGACCCGGTTCCCTGAACCTCACCGGAGACCCGGTTCCCTGAATCTCACCGGAGACCCGGTTCCCTGAACCTCACCGGAGACCCAGTTCCCTGAATCTCACCGGAGACCCGGATCCCTGAATCTCACCGGAGACCCGGTTCCCTGAACCTCACCGGAGACCCGGTTCCCTGAATCTCACCGGAGACCCGGTTCCCTGAACCTCACCGGAGATCCGGATCCCTGAATCTCACCGGAGACCTGGTTCCCTGAATCTCACCGGAGACCTGGTTCCCTGAATCTCACCGGAGACCCGGTTCCCTGAACCTCACCCGAGCCCCAAATCCCTGAACCTCACCGGAGACCCGGTTCCCTGAACCTCACCGGAGACCCGGTTCCCTGAACCTCACCGGAGACCCGGATCCCTGAACCTCACCGGAGACCCGGTTCCCTGAATCTCACCGGAGACCCGGATCCCTGAACCTCACCGGAGACCCGGTTCCCTGAATCTCACCGGAGACCCAGTTCCCTGAACCTCACCGGAGACCCGGTTCCCTGAATCTCACCAGAGCCCCAAATCCCTGAATCTCACCAGAGCCCCAAATCCCTGAACCTCACCGGAGACCCGGTTCCCTGAACCTCACCGGAGACCCGGATCCCTGAACCTCACCGGAGACCCGGTTCCCTGAACCTCACCAGAAACCCGGTTCCCTGAATCTCACCAGAGCCCCAAATCCCTGAACCTCACCGGAGACCCGGTTCCCTGAATCTCACCGGAGACCCGGATCCCTGAACCTCACCGGAGACCCAGTTCCCTGAATCTCACCCGAGCCCCGATTCCCTGAATCTCACCCGAGCCCCGATTCCCTGAATCTCACCGGAGACCCGATTCCCTGAATCTCACCGGAGACCCGATTCCCTGAAGCTCACCGGAGACCCGGTTCCCTGAACCTCACCGGAAACCCGGTTCCCTGAATCTCACCAGAGCCCCAAATCCCTGAACCTCACTGGAGACCCGGATCCCTGAACCTCACCGGAGACCCGGTTCCCTGAATCTCACCGGAGATCCGGTTCCCTGAATCTCACCGGAGATCCGGTTCCCTGAACCTCACCGGAGACTCGGTTCCCTGAATCTCACCGGAGACCCGGTTCCCTGAATCTCACCGGAGACCCGGATCCCTGAATCTCACTGGAGACCCGGTTCCCTGAACCTCACCGGAGACCCGGTTCCCTGAATCTCACCGGAGACCCGGTTCCCTGAACCTCACCGGAGATCCGGATCCCTGAACCTCACCGGAGACCTGGTTCCCTGAATCTCACCGGAGACCTGGTTCCCTGAATCTCACCGGAGACCCGGTTCCCTGAACCTCACCCGAGCCCCAAATCCCTGAACCTCACCGGAGACCCGGTTCCCTGAACCTCACCGGAGACCCGGTTCCCTGAACCTCACCGGAGACCCGGATCCCTGAACCTCACCGGAGACCCGGTTCCCTGAATCTCACCGGAGACCCGGATCCCTGAACCTCACCGGAGACCCGGTTCCCTGAATCTCACCGGAGACCCGGTTCCCTGAACCTCACCGGAGACCCGGTTCCCTGAATCTCACCAGAGCCCCAAATCCCTGAATCTCACCAGAGCCCCAAATCCCTGAACCTCACCGGAGACCCGGTTCCCTGAACCTCACCGGAGACCCGGATCCCTGAACCTCACCAGAAACCCGGTTCCCTGAATCTCACCAGAGCCCCAAATCCCTGAACCTCACCGGAGACCCGGTTCCCTGAACCTCACCGGAGACCCGGATCCCTGAACCTCACCGGAGACCCGGTTCCCTGAATCTCACCGGAGATCCGGTTCCCTGAACCTCACCGGAGACCCGGTTCCCTGAATCTCTCCGGAGACCCGGTTCCCTGAACCTCACCGGAGACCCGGATCCCTGAACCTCACCGGAAACCCGGTTCCCTGAACCTCACCGGAGACCCGGATCCCTGAACCTCACCGGAGACCCGGTTCCCTGAATCTCACCCGAGCCCCGATTCCCTGAATCTCACCGGAGACCCAGATCCCTGAACCTCACCGGAGACCCGGATCCCTGAACCTCACCGGAGACCCAGTTCCCTGAATCTCACCCGAGCCCCGATTCCCTGAATCTCACCAGAGACCCGGTTCCCTGAACCTCACCGGAGACCCGGTTCCCTGAACCTCACCGGAGACCCGGTTCCCTGAACCTCACCGGAGACCCAGATCCCTGAACCTCACCGGAGACCCGGTTCCCTGAACCTCACCGGAAACCCGGTTCCCTGAATCTCACCCGAGCCCCGATTCCCTGAATCTCACCGGAGACCCAGATCCCTGAACCTCACCGGAGACCCGGATCCCTGAACCTCACCGGAGACCCGGATCCCTGAACCTCACCGGAGACCCGGTTCCCTGAATCTCACCGGAGACCCGGTTCCCTGAACCTCACCGGAGACCCGGTTCCCTGAATCTCACCGGAGACCCGGATCCCTGAATCTCACCGGAGACCCGGTTCCCTGAATCTCACCGGAGACCCGGATCCCTGAATCTCACCGGAGACCCGGTTCCCTGAATCTCACCGGAGACCCGGTTCCCTGAATCTCACCAGAGACCCGGTTCCCTGAATCTCGCTGGACACCCGGATCTCTGAATCTCGCTGGACACCCGGATCTCTGAAACTCACAGACCAGCTCCATATTTCACCAGGGTCTTGTTTCGAAAGCTGCCTTTGAAATCCTGTGCCCTTTTCCAAGTATGAAAGACCAGCTTTTCACTGTATCTCAGGGTATGTAACAATAATAAGTGAATTCCAATTCCATGCCCTTTAAAACGATTGTTTACTTAATAAAATACTGTATAAAGTTAAAAGAAAACTTGAATTAAAATTACATTGGAGTATTAATTCTGGGGGAAATCAGCAAAGGCAGGACCAATATCCAGTTTATTGGAGCTTTACTGTATGTACAAAGCTCCACCTCAACCTCAGTTCCCTGAAACTTAGGCTACCTGCTAACCTCTTTAGCACAGCAACAAATTCTTCCTCAGATGGACTGGCAACCCAGGCAGGTAAGGGTCATCATGTTACTTGCTCTAAGTTACCCCAGATACAATTTCCTAAAGAAGGAAGGCCAGACTTTGTCTTCACTTTGTAGATGCTTACTTTGTCTGACAGTGGCAAATATTTGCAGGCTGAACCACAGACAGTGCATTTATCTGTAAGGCAGAGAAAGAGAAAAACCACATTGTCATTCTGGAACCATTTAACACCCACACAGCTGGATAATGAATTCTCCAACTTTATATAATTCACTCTTTCATAGTTGTCCATTAGATACAGGCCCTTTGGCTCCCCAAACCCATGCTGGCAATCAACGCAGTCCAGGTTAAGGGTTTTGACCCAATATGCTGCCTGGACAGTTCTGTCCACAAATGTGCCAGACTGGCTGAGTTCCTCCAGCAGTTTGTAATTCAAACCCCCATTTACACGGATGAAACCCATTTCAATCTTTCTACTAACTCTGCCCCTCCCAGCAGCTGATAAATCCACAGGAAGTGCGGGAGGAATTCAGCAGGTCAGAGGGCATCTATGGAAAGGAATAAAAAGTTGACATTTCAGCCGAAACCCATCACTAGGACAGATGCTCCCTGACCTACTGAGTTCTTCCAGGATTTTGTGTGTGCGACTCTGGATTTCCAGCATCTACAGGATCTCATGTTCAAGGAGACGATGAATGTTTCGTGGCTGTTAGGGGAATTGGCTATTGTTTTAGTTTAGTGGCACAAGCATTACTGGCCAATTAATAGCCCTTGCCTGAATGTTATCTACATCTAATGTACACAGGCATGTGTTGCTTTATTGACTGAGGTGTAATGTGAAGGGTTAACTTACCTGCCAGTCAAAAGTCACTTCCGCCATGCTGGCTACTGATAGGCCCATTCAAAGGATGTGGCCACTCTCTTTCACACCATGGCACTGACTTCCGGTTAGTTGCAAGAACAGTGCGTGCAAGAACTCCTGTCTCTTTTCGCTAGGGACTCCCCTTCAAACTGGGTTGCTATCAAGGCTGAAGGACCATTGGGATTGTGCACTGCAGAAAGGAGGGCCTGTGCACACATTAGTCAAAGATCTGTTTGTTGTATGCTTAGTGTTGTAGCTGTGTAACCTGAGGGAACTTAATGAGGTACCTGTTTGAGTTAGAAGTGTTACTGAATGTTTAGCGTAGAAGTTTTATAACTTAGGGGAGCTTAGATAAATACTTGTTTGACTTAGGTGTTTGGTTGAATGTTTCACTGTTTGTTTATAAATAGTTAACGTGCTTACTTGCAATCAGGGTCTTCTGTCCATTTACCAGATTTGCAAATCTATTTCAGTGTAACGTGAGGTGATAACACATTCAAGACTTCTGGGATGGAAACAGGTTGGAGAAGGATTTGTACTTGCGAGGATGGTGCTATCAGTGAGGACAATCCTTGGAGAGATGAGATTTGTTGTGATTACATTCCCCAATTACTGTATGCCACCGGTCTGTTGTGATTATTCTTCCCCAATACCACAGTGCCACTCTTTTGCTGTGATTACTCTTTCCCAATGCAGCCACTCTTCTAAGATTATGAAATTAATCCTCCCCGATGCACCTTTACAGCAACATTCAAACTGAGGTGGTCCATTCCTGTTGTTTCCTTGACTCTGAAATGTGATCCTCCTCCTCCCTGTGATACCCACCGCCCACTGCCTCCCTGTTCTGGACAGTTTAAGTCTGTAGTCCAAGGCTATCAGCTCATCCCTTTAACCATCCTTACCTCGGCCGATGCACTTGTGGCAGAGGATATGCTGACAACTGGAGATGCTGAAGCAGACGGTGCTTGCAGGCTTCTGGTAGCACTTATTGCAATGGAACCAATCCATCCCTCTGACCGCTGCAGGGCTGAACAAGAGTGGATCAGTTTGCAATACCTGTAATTCAAACAATTCTCCACACGCTCGCCAAGTTCCCCAACACTTTGCTCTGCAGAAATGGCCAGTGAGGTTATCCACATGAAATACTCTCCATTTCCTACATTCTTTTATTGCAGATTCCAGCATCTGCTTTGCTCCCTCGCCAGCCCAGCCTTGTTTTCTTCTTTCTTTGCTCTGTTATTCATCTACACTACCCCCAGGAAGAGCAGTTGTGAAGAACAAGCCTTCACACCTCTACTGACTCTGTCTTCCCACTACCTGGGAAAGCAGCCAACATAACTGATGACCCCTCCCACTGTGACCATTCTCCCTTCTGCCCCCCCCCACCCACAGGCAGAAGATACAACAGTTTGAGAATATGAGCCATCATTCCTAAACGGTATTATTATTGAAACTGTTTACTATCCAAACACATGCGTGCATCAAGTCTGCGAGGACTGCAAAGCATTATCATCCAATGTCACATGTACTGACAACCCTGTAGCTGGTACCAAGCCAGCATGAGATATTTCCTGTGAAAACACCTCATAGCTCTGAGACCGTGAAAAATCATTTGCTCTTTCATTTGGCTGTAAAGATAACAATGATGTATCTGTTTACTCGGGCTGGGGCTTGAAGAATTAGGAGCGGCACTGCATGCTGTGTGCTAAGTTTTTATTTGTGTGCACCATCCTGAGTACGTGTGCCACAGATTCGCCGCCCCTGAGCACTATCTTGATCTCCCAATCTACCTCATCACGCCCCTTTTATTTGTCTACCTGTACTGCATTTTATTTGTAATTTTTTTTGGTATATAAATAAGGAATGAAATGTCACTGTATTTTGGTGCGTAAGGTGACAATAAACCCATTGTGGCATGGTAGTGACGAGGTGAATACAGCATTTGACAGTGCTGTAAGATTGAGGTTCGACTCCCACCACTGCCTGCAGGGACTTTGTACATTGTCCCTGTGACCATGTGGGCTTCCTCCCACTTCTCAAAGACGTATGGTTAGGCTTACTAAGCTGTGGGCATGCTACAATGGTACCGGAAGTGTGACGACACTTGCCAGCAAAATCCTGAGTTCAAAGTAAAATTTATTATCAGAGTACATTCAACGCGCACCACGTACAACTGAGATTCTTGTTCTGCGGCCATTTTTAGCAAATCTGACGCAGTGACACATTTCGCTGTATGTTTCAATGTACATGTGACAAATGAAGCTAATCTTCATCTTTACATCAATTCAGTCTCTCACGGTCTCCTGCCCTAAAACATACAGTTCCTTCTGCTTTCCTCACCCCTCCATTTCTCTAACCTTTCCTGATAAAGATCCTCATGTCATGAAACTCCTGTTTACTCTCCAGATATTGCCGGCCCTACAGAAATGTCCAAATCTGCTACGTCAGATTTGCATTCTGTAGTGACTTACCTTTCTTCCCATTCTTTCTGCTATTCTCGTCTCCAAAGGGAGAACTAACAGTGCTGTGTGTTATACGAAGCACTGATTTCCGTTAGCAAGAAGCTTGGAGGCCAGAGGGACATGAGATTTATATTAATTGGAGGAAGGATTAGAAATGAGTTGAGAAAAAAAATAACATCATTCAACAAGTGGCAGAACTCTCTGCACAAAGAGTGTGGTGGAGGTAGGGACTCTCTGTCACGTGTCACTGATTTGAATGATTCAGCCCCCATACTTCTGGGTAAGTTCCCACACTTACAGTAGCCCCCTCCCTTCTGCAATCAATGCCACCATTTAAAGTCCCCTCCACATATTACCCCTTATCCCTCCCAATCCAACTCACTCGCTTCACATCTGTCACCCCAATCTCTCCCATCCGATCCCTCTCTCTGGATCCATGCCTTCCACATTCTGCCCCTTCTCACTGCCAATCCTTTACCCACTCTGTCTCATTTCAAGCTATTCTCTCACTCTCTTCCTTCCCATTTACTCCTCAGCCCCTATCCCAACATTTCCTTCCCCATTTCACTCCTATCCCACCCTCTCACTCGTTACCTTTTCCTCACCCGCCTCAGACTTCATTCCTGATATCTCTAACTCCCAGCTCTTAATTCTCTCGCCTGTCACTTCTCCTTTTCTGCCCCTACTGCTCACCCATTCTTATCTACAGCCTCCCTAACACCTAACTTTCCTTTCCACCTCGCACTCCGAATACACTCTCCATGAACTTCCACTTCTCCCACTTGCCAGGGAGGGAAACGGAATCCGTCACTGCTTAGAAGCAGGCTTTGAACTTCCCAAATACTTTTCTCGGAGGGATCTTTGGTTCCCCTAACACCAAGTGTGGAGATTGTGTAGAGATACAGCACAGAAACAGGTCATTCGGCCCATAATGTCCATGCTGACCATCAACTACCCATCTTTTACTCTCCCTATTTCACCACACACCCCTATTAACCTGTCAATCTGCATGTCTCTGGAGCATGGAAGGAAACCGGAGCACGCGGGGTAAACTCTACACCAATTGCACCCGAGGACGTGGTTGAACCGGTCTTTGGCGTTGTGAGGCAGTAGTTTACAAATTTCCCACTGTGCTGCCCTAAGACCATAGCTGGTGCTGGTCCTGAGGAATAGTCAGAGACGATTTTGATCTTCACTTTGATTAGTCAAACCAAAATTGGAAAAGTAACCTTGAGAATGGATGCATTTCTCAAACAGTACATGGTGGAACTGTCTAGAACACAGGCCATTTCAGGTCCAGTCACGTGTCATGAGGCAAGATTAATTAACTATCTCTTCCTCAGTGATAGTAACATGACAGAATTTCACATGAACTTAAAACTGAAGAATTTAGGTCAGAAATCAGAGCATTACACTTAAATGAGGAGAATTACAAAGGTACAAAGGAGAAGTTGGCAGAAGTACAGAGGGAAAATAATAGATGCTAAAAACATAAAATACTGGGAACTGGTCAGGCAGTATTTACAGCAAACCCTTTGTCAGAGCTGACAAAGAGGATATATGGAATAAGTGATAGAATATGTTTGAGGAGATATTACACAATTCTCAACAAAAGGCATTGAGAAATAAAGTGAGGAAAATGATACATCTGTGGTTAACTGAGGGACTTCACAAGCCGCAAAATGGAAGGAAGGATGATAATCCAGGAAATTTGAAAGAAATTGAAATTTAAAGACAGTAAAAATTAAATAAGAGAA
Source organism: Hemitrygon akajei (assembly GCF_048418815.1). NCBI lineage: Eukaryota > Metazoa > Chordata > Chondrichthyes > Myliobatiformes > Dasyatidae > Hemitrygon > Hemitrygon akajei. The sequence goes on along the minus strand of NC_133148.1, from coordinate 22,973,971 downwards.
AAACAATAAGAAAGGTAAAAAAAATAAAAAGCTTATACAAGCTCCAGTTTCCTCCCACAAGTGGGTCATAGGTTTAACTCGCCGCTGTAATATGTCCCTAGAGTGTAAATGAGGAGTAGCATCTGGGGAAGTTGTCAGGAAGATAAAGGATTAAAATACGATCACTGCAGGATGAGTGTAAGTGCCCTCTTGATGCTTGGTACAGGGCTTTCCTGCTGTGTGATCATTCACCTGACCACTGTAAAATTTGTGCAAATGGACCAAAAGTGAGTTGGACACATAGCAGAGAAAAACTGCAGGGGTACAGGAAATAGGGACAGAGTGAATGGGATTGAGCGGGGTGATAGCATTGATTCAGTGGGCTGAATGGTCTACTCCTGCCCTACCATAAGTAGAGGTTTGGAATACATAACGCATTTTAAAAAATGAAATGGCAAGCAAAGCACTTGAATCTTTACAGTGAAAGACACTGAAAATATGTAGTAGAGGCAAAAGTTGTAACCATCAACGGAGCACTAAACACTAGCCAGGTGAAAGGCTGACATGCCCCAGCACCTCACAGTCTGCACAAGAGAATGGGTGCAGAGATGGAGGTTCGTAGGCTGTGATCTTCCAAAATTCCCAAGGCTCTGGGAAGATTCCAACAGATTGAGAAACTACTGATTTAATGCCAGAAAGGGAAATGTAGACCAGGCTGAGGCTGTGCCCACTGGAGTTCAGGTGAGCTTTCTGGAAGATGTAAAATCCTGAGGCCAGGGGTGGACGTGATGGTCCTTGACAGTAACACGCACAAAATGCTGGAGGAACTCAGCAGCTTGGCAGAATTACCAGTCGATGTTTCGGGCTGGGACCCTTCATCAGACATTGACAGGGTGTTTAGGCAGATGGGGGCAATGCAGAACTAGAGGTCCATGGTCTCTGGTTAAGATGGAGACAGGGAGGAATTTCCTCTATGAGCGGGCAAAGAATCTTGGGAATCTTCTTCCTAAAAGAGTTGTGGAGACAAGAGTCACTGAATATATTTGAGTTCGGAATGGATGAGACTGAGGGTGGAGTTGGGGTGTTCCGAGTAGGAAGTGAGGCTGAAATGTACAGAATACATTCAGCATTTACATTTACTTGGAGCAACTCTATGAACTCTTAATTGTTAATTAATTAACACACCCGCTAAAACTAAATAGTTGGTGGTTAACCTGATTATTCATCTCTTAAGTCTTCTGAAACAAGGTATGCAAGAAGAGGTGTGAAATAGCAACAGGGCATTGTGGAGACATGATTAAACAAGAAGGACATTGCAACCAGATAATGATGTTGTAGAGGAACAATAAGGACAGGCTGAGACAATAATGTGCAGTTTGATTAAATTATTTATCTACAGAATGCTTTTTTCCACACTGAGAAGAGGGCAACAGGCAAATCAAAGTCATGAGGACAGAGCTTCAATCAGCAACAGAATCAAGTTTAATATCACTGGCGTGTGTCGTGAAATTTGTTAATTTAGTGGCAGCAGTTCAATGCAACACATCACAGATATAGAAAAAAGTATAAACCCCATTTCCAGAAAAGTTGGGATATTTTCTAAAATGCAATAAAAACAAACATCTGTGATATGTTAATTCACGTGAACCTTTATTTAACTGACAAAAGTACAAAGAAAAGATTTCAATAGTTTTACTGACCAACTTAATTGTATTTTGTAAATATACACAAATTTAGCATTTGATGGCTGCAACACACAACAAAAGTTGGGACAGAGGGATGTTTACCATTGTGTTAATCATCTTTCCTTTTAATAACACTTTTTAATCGTTTTGGAACTGAGGATACTATTGTAGTAGATTTGCAATCGGAAATTTCATCCATTCTTGTTTGATACAAGACTTCAGCTGCTCGACAGTCCGTGGTCTCTGTTGTCTGATTCTCCTCTTCATGATGCGCCATACATTTTCAATAGCAGATAGATCTGGACTGGCAGCAGGCCAGTCAAGCACACGCACTCTGTGTCTACAGAGCCACGCTGTTGTAGCCCGTGCAGAATGTGGTCTGGCATTGTCCTGCTGAAATAAGTGTAACACTTACCCAACAGGCTGGTATATGTCTAGGGGAAAAGGAGAACCAGCCACTCACCAACCCCACCTCCCGTACACGCAGGTGCTGTGAGAATCAAGTTTATGCCGCGCATACCACACCAGATACCGTTACAGAATACACTTTAAAGATTTTATTAAAACTAAAAGAGTACTATGCAATACAGTATATATGAAGGAAAAGAAAATAAAGCAAAAGGCGCCAACTTATCAAAGTTCAGTCAGTTGACAATGTCAGTCACATCGTTGGAGCTCAATCATCGAACCATTCGACCCCTCGTCGCTTGCCACCGACCTCCACGTCCTCGCACCTGGGACCACCCCGATGGTCAACCGAGCAGTGCAGCGCACGTCCACCTTCCTCGGCGTCTCCTTCCCGCCTCCCCTCAAAAGACCACCGAAACCCCCAAGCTCCCAGCCCCACAAGACAAAATAACATTCCCCACTGGTTAACAAATGAATACAATCCCCATATCAGCAAGTCCAAAGCTAAACAACTGCGTGAAAAAACACTTATCAGACATAAAAGCTTTCCTACTCTAGCAAACCAAAGAAGCCATTTTGATTACATACACAGTACATTGTACATTCTCCCCCCACCAGCAAATGTCATGCCCTTATGACATTACCAGAGTTCCCCAAGGCTTCTTGCAACACACAAAACCCAACCCAGGTGCAGAAAGCAGTGACATAACTACCCAGAGCAGTAGAAATCACACTCGGTTCTCCTGGCACCACATATGTCAACCGGTCTGGGGGGGCGCCTACTCCTCTGAGACCTCCGTACCCCTTCTGCCAACCCTTCCGCCTCACTGGGCTCCCTCTTCACCTGCGAACCCTCTGCCTCGGACACCCCAGGTCTACCTGTCAGATCCTCATTCCCTCCCTCACGGGGTTCCCCCCTCACCTGAGAACTCTCTGACTCATGTTCGGGTTCCACCCTCTCTCCGCGCAACGTTGGCTGCCTCTCCATCTGACCATCAACACCTTCCCTCCTCTCGCCCAACTCAGTAGGGGAAGGGCCAGGAGCCTCCTCTTCTGGTACTGAAACGCCAGCGAATGGGAGCAGGGGCTATAGGAGTATAAAAGTTGCAGTGTTTGCTGTGTAACCAAAACTATGTAGTCAGCTTTGAGTTTGCTATTTGCTATGCATGTATCCAATTTAGTAGAATGAATGTAGAAGATAATGGGGTGTTAATGAGAGGTAGCTAAGAGATGTAGATTAGAACATGATTAAGTCAATGGGTAGAAACAATAGTGGCGGATGTATTTGTGATATGCAACTGTAGACCATTGGATATGCTAATGCAACTAAACCAGGAGATTGCTATAAAAAATGCTATGTACAAGGATCGGTGGGCAATCAGCGACTAGCTCAATGACTGTCTCAGCTTTGGTTTGCAAATTAAAGCTTAATACTTCTTGAATCTTCTGCGTCTCCTGGTCGTTTGTGGGGCACGAGAAACCACGACAGGGCCACTCATCTGAGTCGTCATCTTCCGAATCAGTATCCATTCCCGGGTTAGGGACCCATCCCCGCTCTTCAGCAGCGGGCTCTTCCCTCGCTCCGCGCCCTCACAGAGTCCTTGTACTAGGCACAGCCTCCCACACTGGCTCCTTGTCCACCCGCACCGCTTGGCCCAGGGGCAGCAGGTGATTCCGATGGAGTACCTTGATAGGCCCATTCCCATCCTCAGGTTTCACCCGGTAAACTGGTAGATTCGGCATCTGGCTCTCTATTACATAGGGGCTGGCCGCCCATCGATCTGCCAACTTGTGCTTACCAGGGAGTCCCAAATTCCGTAAAAGGACCCGGTCGCCCGGCAATAATTGGGCAAACTTCACCTTTTGATCATATCTCATCTTATTCCTCTGATTTCGTTTGGTAGCCGCCGCCTCGGCCAACTCGTACTCCCTCTTCATGTCGGACACATACTTTAGATAGGGCTTCCCGGGTAATTCACCCACCTCAGCCCCAAAACACAAGTCAATGGGCAACCTCGCTTCCCGCCCGAACATCAGATAATAGGGCGAGTACCCTGTAGCATCATTGTGAGTACAACTGAAACAGTGACCCAATTGTCCAATATGACGACTCCACTTACTTTTCTGCCCAATCTCCAGTGTCCCGAACATGTCCAACAGGGTCCTGTTGAACCTCTCTGGATTTCTCAACCCCAAGCATAGTCAGTAATTCATGGATAAACCGGCTCTCAAAGTCCCGCCCCTGATCACTATGGATTCGCCTGGGAAGGCTATAATGAACAAAATACTTCTCCCATAACACCTTCGCCACTGTCATCGCTTTCTGATCCTTAGTGGGAAATGCCTGAGCATAGCGAGTGTAATGATCGGTGATGACTAAGACATTCGCGGTGTTGCTGGTGTCAGGCTCAATCGACAGAGAATCCATACACACCAGGTCCAGAGGTCCCGCACTCTGCAAGTGCGACAGTGAGCCGCCGACGCTGGCAGGGTCTTCCTCCGGATGCAACGACTGCAGCCCCTACAGTATTCTTCGACCTCCCCCCTCATCCGGGGCCAGTAGAACCGGTCTTCGAGTAATCCATAGGTCTTTTCCACCCCCAAGTGTCCAGAATCATCATGCAAGGCCTGGAGTACAGTCTGCCAATACTTCTCCGGCAGGACCAGTTGCCAACGGCGGGATTGGTCCTGGGGAGCCGTGACCCGGTACAAGACTTGGTTCTTTAATTTTAACCGAGGCCACTCCTTCAATAACAGAGGCACGGACGGGTGTTTCGCCTTCTCAGCCAACGCCACCTCCCCCTTCTCTACCGCTCTCCACACAGTGCCAAGGCCCGGGTCATTTTGCTGAGCAGCTGCCACTTCCCCCAGACTCAGTTCTGGCAACGGTTTAGTCCACAGTGCGGTCAGGTCACAGTAAGCTAGGGGTATGGCGCCGTCAAAAACCCCCAAATGGTCCACGGCTCGCTCCAGCCTTCCTCTTCCCTCCGCCTTCACGGTGATAGCAAACTGACACATCGCCTTCACTCCAGGGGCAGGGACACTCTCCCACCCCTCGTCCTTCTCCTGTTCCCCCAGCTCCTGACCTGACAAAGCATCCGCATCGACATTCCTGCTTCCTGGGTGGTACTTCAGGCTGAATCATATACTGACAAAGCCGCCAGCCACCGGTGTCCTGTGGCATCCAGCTTAGCCGAAGTCAGGATATAAGTGAGAGGATTGTTATCCGTTCTCACCTCAAACTTGGCTCCATACAGGTAATCGCTCAACTTGTCCACCACTGCCCACTTCAGCGCCAGGAACTCCAACTTGTGAGTGGGATAGTTTCTCTCAGATGGCGACAAGCTTCGGCTGACAAAGGCTACCGGTCTCAATGCTTTGCCATGCTCCTGGTACAGAACAGCTCCTAGACCCTCTCGGCTGGCATCCGTGTGCAGCACATATGGCTTCTGGGGATCGGCAAAAGCCAACACCGGCCTGGGTCAGTGCCCTTTTCAAAGATTGGAACGCCTCTTCACATCGATCATCCCATCTTGAGCCAAAAGGTTCTGCCAGGTTCCAGTATCCTCCAGCGTCTTGCCTCCGGTCCCCCTTCCTTTTCTTTCCCACCGGGGGATAGCCACACAACAGCTGAGTCAACGGGTGACACATTCCGGCATATCCTTTCACGAATCGGCGGTAATACCCACAGAACCCCAAAAATGAGCGCAGAGCGCTCACTTTCTGTGGTCTCGGCCAGGTGGTCACGGCCTCTATCTTGGTTGGATCAGTAGCCACTCCCTCTCGCGAAATGATATGGCCAATGTAGCTGACCGACGACTTGCAGAACTGGCATTTTTCCAGGGAAAGCTTCAGCCCTTCCTCCTTAAGCTGGCTTAATACCTTTAACAGCCGCTCTTCACGTTCCTCCAAAGTCGATCCAAATACTATCAAATCGTCCAGGTACACCAGCACCTCCAACAGATTCATATCCCCCACAGTCCTCTCCATGAGCCTCTGGAAGGTGGCTGGGGCCCCGGATATGCCCTGGGGCATTTGTTTGAACTGGAAGAACCCCAGCGGGCAGATAAAGGCTGTCTTCTCTTTATCACCCTCACTCATTGGGATCTGGTAATACCCACTCCTTAAGTCCAGCACACTGAACCATTTCACTCCACTCAGGCAGGCCAACGCGTCCTCGACCCTCGGGACGGTATATTGATCAGGGACAGTTCGCCGATTCAGAGTCCTATAGTCAACACACATGCGCACCCTCCCATTCTTCTTCCGTGCCACCACTATTGGGGACGCATAAGGGCTTCGAGACTCAGCTATGATTACGGCTTCCTTCAACCTGCACAAGTGCTGCCGCACATCCTCAACATCTGCCGGAGCCAGCCGCCGGGATCTCTCTCGGAACAGGGTGTCCTCCGTCACCCGGATGGTGTGGCGAGTGCTTTTGGAGCAGCCCACATCAAACTCGCCCTGAGAAAAAACAGCTTCCATCTTCAGCATCTTCTCCACTAGCCTGCATTCCCACTCCGGCGACACAGGGGAATCCCCAAAGTTGAAGGCTTCAGCGGTCAGCTCCCTTCGATGCTCCAACCCCTCCCCGTTAGGGGCCCTCACTGGTGCGCTAGACATTACCATCACCGGGAACAGATGTGCCAGCGGCATTCCCCTCTTAAAGGTGATTTCTCTTGCCGTAGTGTTCCTGACACTTATAGCTATACGCCTCGCATGTACCACCCCTGGTCTCTGCACTTCGGGCCTCACCAGCGTCCCCGCCGGAAATCGTGTCTCCCCTTCAAGATCGTCCGGGGTGTCTACTAACAGGGCTTCGCCCATCGGCACTCCAGGGAATCTGGGGGTCCCCATCACGAGTGCTACCTCCTCTGGTCGGATCACCTTGGGCCTCGCCTGCGTACACCACACCGTCCCTCGTTTACACTCCGGGTCCAGCCCTTGGGGGGCAACCCCTTCTTCGAATACCGCTCGAAACACTGGATGCACCGAGAGGGTCTCCAGAAAGTGTTCCCCCCCTTTCTCCTTGCAAGCTCCCAGGAGTCGTCGCACAACGGGGGAATTAGTCCTCACCAGGAGGGCAGCACCACCGGTTTCCACCGGGTCAGGACACACCAACACCAATGTCTCAATAGCTTCAGACACTCCCACATCGCCCTCCGAGAACTCCAATCTCACCGATAGGTACCCATCATATGGGTAGTCACCCTCGCTCACACCCCAAATCTGCAGGGCGTCAAATGGGGTTACGGGCAAATGCTTTAGATATTTGCTGTAGAAAGACCAGTACAATAAGGTCACCTGCGATCCAGTATCCAGAACGGCTTTCGCACAAACTTCCTCTATCCGTAGACACACACTGGCACGGGGTCCTACCAGCCCATCCGGAATAGAGGCGTGGGCACCCGGTGGTCCCCTGGCTGATCTCTGGGAACGTGTTCCTCCAGAGGCTCCAGTCCATTCCCTCACTGAGCCTCTCCTAAGTTTCCCGACACCTCTCCCTTCTTAGTCACAGGGGGGCTTGCCCTCCGCGGGACTCTTTGTCTCTCACAATCCCACCTAAAGTGTCCCTCCTCCCCACAGCTATAGCACACCCTTGGCCGCCCACAGTCCCGCCTGAAATGCCCCTCTTTCCCACAGTTAAAGCACACGCTGCCTGCCGCCCCTCCTCTCCCAGGATGGCCCCTGCTCCCAACCCATTGCACGGGCCGCCCCCCGGAAGTGAGTAACTTCCCTGTTCTTCCCCTCCAGAGGGGTGACCCTACTCCCCTGGGGGTTTTCAGTCCTCCACCCAGCCACCACTTTCTGTATCGCTGAGGATCGCTCCTGGTGTCCCGAGCCCCTTTTCCGCCCCAACGCTCTCTCTTCCTCCCACACCTCTCTGAATAGTTGCCCGAAGGATGGAGGGGGGCCCTTCCTATAAGCCTGCCGGATAGTCCACGCCACCTTGTCCTCCTCCAGAGAGCCACTGAATATCTGACTCATCCTCACGCTAGCCACGTCAGGTGCCTTCACTACCCCCCAGCGCCGCAAACCCATAAGCATCCCCTCCATCCGAAATATGTACTCAGAGAGCTTTTCCCCTCTCTGCTGTTCCAGGCGTTGAAACTCTGCTAAAAGCAGCCAGGGCTCCCCTGACAACCCAAACGCTCCCTCCAAAACCTCTATGCATTACTCCACTGAAGCCCCAGGCTTTTCAGCTTTCAACTCCCGGACTGTTTAGCTGCTGAACCCCTCAAACTCCCCACTAATCGCCGCCTCTCCTCCTCCTCCAAGCCTGGCCACTCCTCTAACATCAAAGACGTATGCTCGATCCAGGTCTCATTGTCCACCTCCCCATCTGGTGTGGACTTGGCTCCGGAGAACACCCCCAGCTTCAGCTGTGGCCTCTCGGCCACTCCCACCAGGGAGTTGAGTGCGGCTGCCAGCTCCGAGGCTTCCACCCTACCTGGGGGGCGGGGCCTAGTCACGCCTTCCCCCTCCGACCCCCCTTTACTAGAGACGGGCACCTCTCCGGGGGCCACCTCTAGCTCTAGCTCCTCATCCGGTATCTCGTCATCCTCACCCTGGTTAGGCTTACTAATCTGTGGGCATGCTACAATGGTACCGGAAGTGTGACGACACTTGCCAGCAAAATCCTGAGTTCAAAGTAAAATTTATTATCAAAGTACATTCAACGCGCACCACGTACAACTGAGATTCTTGTTCTGCGGCCATTTTTAGCAAATCTGACGCAGTGACACATTTCACTGTATGTTTCAATGTACATGTGACAAATGAAGCTAATCTTCATCTTTACATCAATTCAGTCTCTCACGGTCTCCTGCCCTAAAACATACAGTTCCTTCTGCTTTCCTCACCCCTCCATTTCTCTAACCTTTCCTGATAAAGATCCTCATGTCATGAAACTCCTGTTTACTCTCCAGATATTGCCGGCCCTACAGAAATGTCCAAATCTGCTACGTCAGATTTGCATTCTGTAGTGACTTACCTTTCTTCCCATTCTTTCTGCTATTCTCGTCTCCAAAGGGAGAACTAACAGTGCTGTGTGTTATACGAAGCACTGATTTCCGTTAGCAAGAAGCTTGGAGGCCAGAGGGACATGAGATTTATATTAATTGGAGGAAGGATTAGCAATGAGTTGAGAAAAAAGTAACATCATTCAACAAGTGGCAGAACTCTCTGCACAAAGAGTGTGGTGGAGGTAGGGACTCTCTGTCACGTGTCACTGATTTGAATGATTCAGCCCCCATACTTCTGGGTAAGTTCCCACACTTACAGTAGCCCCCTCCCTTCTGCAACCAATGCCACCATTTAAAGTCCCCTCCACATATTACCCCTTATCCCTCCCAATCCAACTCACTCGCTTCACATCTGTCACCCCAATCTCTCCCATCCGATCCCTCTCTCTGGATCCATGCCTTCCACATTCTGCCCCTTCTCACTGCCAATCCTTTACCCACTCTGTCTCATTTCAAGCTATTCTCTCACTCTCTTCCTTCCCATTTACTCCTCAGCCCCTATCCCAACATTTCCTTCCCCATTTCACTCCTATCCCACCCTCTCACTCGTTACCTTTTCCTCACCCGCCTCAGACTTCATTCCTGATATCTCTAACTCCCAGCTCTTAATTCTCTCGCCTGTCACTTCTCCTTTTCTGCCCCTACTGCTCACCCATTCTTATCTACAGCCTCCCTAACACCTAACTTTCCTTTCCACCTCGCACTCCGAATACACTCTCCATGAACTTCCACTTCTCCCACTTGCCAGGGAGGGAAACGGAATCCGTCACTGCTTAGAAGCAGGCTTTGAACTTCCCAAATACTTTTCTCGGAGGGATCTTTGGTTCCCCTAACACCAAGTGTGGAGATTGTGTAGAGATACAGCACAGAAACAGGTCATTCGGCCCATAATGTCCATGCTGACCATCAACTACCCATCTTTTACTCTCCCTATTTCACCACTCACCCCAATTAACCTGTCAATCTGCATGTCTCTGGAGCATGGAAGGAAACCGGAGCACGCGGGGTAAACTCTACACCAATTGCACCCGAGGACGTGGTTGAACCGGTCTTTGGCGTTGTGAGGCAGTAGTTTACAAATTTCCCACTGTGCTGCCCTAAGACCGTAGCTGGTGCTGGTCCTGAGGAATAGTCAGAGACGATTTTGATCTTCACTTTGATTAGTCAAACCAAAATTGGAAAAGTAACCTTGAGAATGGATGCATTTCTCAAACAGTACATGGTGGAACTGTCTAGAACACAGGCCATTTCAGGTCCAGTCACGTGTCATGAGGCAAGATTAATTAACTATCTCTTCCTCAGTGATAGTAACATGACAGAATTTCACATGAACTCAAAACTGAAGAATTTAGGTCAGAAATCAGAGTATTACACTTAAATGAGGAGAATTACAAAGGTACAAAGGAGAAGTTGGCAGAAGTACAGAGGGAAAATAATAGATGCTAAAAACATAAAATACTGGGAACTGGTCAGGCAGTATTTACAGCAAACCCTTTGTCAGAGCTGACAAAGAGGATATATGGAATAAGTGATAGAATACGTTTGAGGAGATACTACACAATTCTCAACAGAAGGCATTGAGAAATAAAGACTGAGGAGAATGATACATCTGTGGTTAACTGAGGGACTTCACAAGCCGCAAAATGGAAGGAAGGATGATAATCCAGGAAATTTGAAAAAAATTGAAATTTAAAGACAGTAAAAATTAAATAAGAGAAAAACAATAAGAAAGGTAAAAAAAATAAAAAGCATATACAAGCTCCAGTTTCCTCCCACAAGTGGGTCATAGGTTTAACTCGCCGCTGTAAAATGTCCCTAGAGTGTAAATGAGGAGTAGCATCTGGGGAAGTTGTCAGGGAGATAAAGGATTAAAATACGATCACTGCAGGATGAGTGTAAGTGTCCTCTTGATGCTTGGTACAGGGCTTTCCTGCTGTGTGATCATTCACCTGACCACTGTAAAATTTGTGCAAATGGACCAAAGGTGAGTTGGACACATAGCAGAGAAAAACTGCAGGGGTACAGGAAATAGGGACAGAGTGAATGGGATTGAGCGGGGTGATAGCATTGATTCAGGGGGCTGAATGGTCTACTCCTGCCCTACCATAAGTAGAGGTTTGGAATACATAACGCATTTTTAAAAATGAAATGGCAAGCAAAGCACTTGAATCTTTACAGTGAAAGACACTGAAAATATGTAGTAGAGGCAAAAGTTGTAACCATCAACGGAGCACTAAACACTAGCCAGGTGAAAGGCTGACATGCCCCAGCACCTCACAGTCTGCACAAGAGAATGGGTGCAGAGATGGAGGTTCGTAGGCTGTGATCTTCCAAAATTCCCAAGGCTCTGGGAAGATTCCAACAGATTGAGAAACTACTGATTTAATGCCAGAAAGGGAACTGTAGACCAGGCTGAGGCTGTGCCCACTGGAGTTCAGGTGAGCTTTCTGGAAGATGTAAAATCCTGAGGCCAGGGGTGGACGTGATGGTCCTTGACAGTAACACGCACAAAATGCTGGAGGAACTCAGCAGCTTGGCAGAATTACCAGTCGATGTTTCGGGCTGGGACCCTTCATCAGACATTGACAGGGTGTTTAGGCAGATGGGGGCAATCCAGAACTAGAGGTTCATGGTCTCTGGTTAAGATGGAGACAGGGAGGAATTTCCTCTATGAGCGGGCAAAGAATCTTGGGAATCTTCTTCCCAAAAGAGTTGTGGAGGCAGAGCCACTGAGTATATTTGAGTTCGGAATGGACGAGACTGAGGGTGGAGTTGGGGTGTTCCGAGTAGGAAGTGAGGCTGAAATGTACAGAATACATTCAGCATTTACATTTTCTTGGAGCAACTCTATGAACTCTTAATTGTTAATTAATTAACACACCCGCTAAAACTAAATAGTTGGTGGTTAACCTGATTATTCATCTCTTAAGTCTTCTGAAACAAGGTATGCAAGAAGAGGTGTGAAATAGCAACAGGGCATTGTGGAGACATGATTAAACAAGAAGGACATTGCAACCAGATAATGATGTTGTAGAGGAACAATAAGGACAGGCTGAGACAATAATGTGCAGTTTGATTAAATTATTTATCTACAGAATGCTTTTTTCCACACTGAGAAGAGGGCAACAGGCAAATCAAAGTCATGAGGACAGAGCTTCAATCAGCAACAGAATCAAGTTTAATATCACTGGCGTGTGTCGTGAAATTTGTTAATTTAGTGGCAGCAGTTCAATGCAACACATCACAGATATAGAAAAAAGTACAAACCCCATTTCCAGAAAAGTTGGGATATTTTCTAAAATGCGATAAAGACAAACATCTGTGATATGTTAATTCACGTGAACCTTTATTTAACTGACAAAAGTACAAAGAAAAGTTTTTCAATAGTTTTACTGACCAACTTAATTGTATTTTGTAAATATACACAAATTTAGAATTTGATGGCTGCAACACACTCAACAAAAGTTGGGACAGAGGCATGTTTACCATTGTGTTAATCTTCTTTCCTTTTAATAACACTTATTAATTGTTTTGGAACTGAGGATACTAATTTTAGTAGATTTGCAATCGGAAATTTCGTCCATTCTTGCTTGATATAAGACTTCAGCTGCTCAACAGTCCGTGGTCTCCGTTGTCTGATTCTCCTCTTCATGATGCGCCATACATTTTCAATTGGAGATAGATCTGGACTGGCAGCAGGCCGGTCAAGCACACGCACTCTGTGTCTACAAAGCTACGCTGTTGTAGCCCGTGCAGAATGTGGTCTGGCATTGTCCTGCTGAAATAAGCATGGACGTCCCGGGAAGAGACGTCGCCTTGATGGCAACATATGTCTCTCTAAAATCCTAATATACGCCTCAGAGTCAATAGTACCTTCAGATACATGCAACTCACTCATGCCGTGGGCACTGATGCACCCCCATACCGTCACAGATGCTGGCTTTTGCACCTTTCGCTGATAACAATCAGGATGGTCGTTTTCATCTTTGGCATGGAGAACTTGACGCTCGTTTTTTCCGAAAACTAGCTGAAATGTGGACTCATCTGACCACAGCACACGGTTCCACAGTCTTTCGGTCCACTGAGATGAGCTCGGGCCCAGAGAACTCACCGACCAGCGTTTCTGCATAGAGTTGATGTATGGCTTCCTCCTTGCGTAATACAGTTTCAAGTTGCATTTCTGGATGCAGCGACGGACTGTGTTAAGTGACAATGGTTTTTCCGAAGTACTCCCGAGCCCAGGTGGCTATAATTGTCACAGTATCATGACGGTTTCTTAGGCAGTGCCGCCTGAGGGCTCGAAGATCACACGCATTCAACAGTGGTTTCCGACCTTGCCCTTTACGCACTGAGATGTCTCTGAATTCTCTGAATCTTTTTACAATATTATGTACTGTGGATGTTGAAAGACTTAAATTCTCTGCAATCTTGCGTTGGGAAATGTTCCTTTTGAACTGACTAACAATTCTCTCATGAATTTTGGCACAGAAGGGTGAGCCACGACCCATCCTTGCTTGCAAAAACTGAGCCTTTGATGGACGCTACTTTTATACCCAGTCATGATGCCTCACCTGCTACCAATTAGCCTGCTTAATGTGGAGTCTTCCAAACTGGTGTTACTTGAATATTCTGTGCACTTTCCAATCTTATTTTAACTCTGTCCCAAATTTTGTTGAGTGTGTTGCAGCCATCAAATTCTAAATTTATGTATATTTACAAAATACAATTAAGTTGGTCAGTAAAACTATTGAAAATCTTTTCTTTGTACTTTTGTCAGTTAAATAAAGGTTCACGTGAATTAACATATCACAGATATTTGTTTTTATTGCATTTTGGAAAATATCCCAACTTTTCTGGAAATAGGGTTTGTACATGCATTACAGTAAGTGTCCATTATATATACGTGCATGCGTGTGTGTGTAAAATAGTTAAATTAAAAATAGTGCAAAAACACAAATAGTAAAAAAGTGAGGCCGTGCTCAAGGTGTCCATTTAGGAATCGGATGGCAGAGAGGAAGAAGCTGTTCCTGAATCGCTGAGTGTGTGCCTTCGGACTCCTGTACCTCCTTCCTGACCGTGACAATGAGAAGAGAGCATGTCCTGGGTGGTGGAGGTCCTTAATATTGGGTGCCATCTTTCTGAGGCACTGTTCCTTGAAGATGTCTTAGATACTGCGGAGGCTAGTACCTATGATTGGGCTGATTAATTTTAGAACTCTCTGTAGCTTGATTCGATCCTGTGCAGCAGCACCCCCCTCCCCCACTAGCAGGCAGCAATGCAGCCTGTCAGAATGCTCTTCATGGTACATTTGTAGAAGCTTACAAGTGTTTTAGTTGATAAACCAAATCTCCTCAAACTCCTGATGAAATATAGCTGCAGTCTTGCTTTCTTTATATTTGCATCAATATGTTGGGACTAGTTTAGACCCTCAGAGATACTGACACCCAGGAACTTGAAATTGCTCACTCTCTCCACTTCTGATCCCTCTATGAGGATTGGTCTGTGTTCTCTCATCTTACCCTTCCACAATCTTTTTGTCTTACTGCCGTTGAGTGTAAGGTTGTTGCTGCGATACTACTAAACTAGCTGGTATATCTCGCTCCTGTACGGCCCCTCATCTTCATCTGAGACTCTGCCAACAATGGTTGTATCATTGGCAAATTTATAGATGACATTTGTGCTATGTCCAGCCACACAGGCATGGGTATAGAGAGAGTAGAGTAATGTGTTAAGCAGACATTCCTGAGGTGTGCCACTGTTAATCGCCAGCGAGGAGGGGATGTTATTACCAATCCAGATTGTGGTCTTGCGGCTAGAAAGTCAGGGATCCAATTGCACAGGGAGTACAGAGACCCTAGTTCTGTAGCTTTTCAATCAGGTCTGTAGGAATGTTGGTATTAAACTCTGACCTTCTGTCAATGAACAGCATCCTGACATAAGTGTTTGTGTTGTCCAGGTGACCTAAGGCTACATGAAGAGCCATGGAGATTGTGTCTGCTGTAGACCTATTGAGGCAAAAGGCAAACTGCAGTGGGTCCAGATCCTTGCTGAGGCAGGAGTTGATTCTAGCCATAACCAAATGAAAGCATTTCATCGATGTAGGTGTGAGTGCTACAGGACAACAGTCATTCAGGCAGCTCACACTACTCTTCTTAGGCATTGGTATAATTGCTGCCCTTTTGAAACAGGTAGGAACTCTGACTGCAGCATGAAGACATTGAAAATGTCTTTGAATACAGCCAGTTGGTTGGCTGGCACAAATTTCCAGTGCCTTACCAGGTACTCATTGAAGCCTGCAACCCAGACAGAGATTACAGGATCACTGATACGGCAGGAATCCTCACAACCGTAGTTATATTCTCTCTTTCAAAGCAGGCATAAGAGGCGCTGAGCTCATCTGGGAGTGAAGCATCTCTGCTGTTCTTGATGTTGGGCTTCACTTTGTAGGAAGTAATATTCTTCAATTCCTGCCAGAGTTGACGTGCATCTAATGTCGCCTCCAAGCTCGTTCAGAATTGTTTCTTCCCTCAAGATCAAATCTTGGCACTTGCATTGGCCATTCAAGACTGGGTTAAGACTTTTTTTAATCTTGAAAGTGATTGTAAACTATAAGACCAATGATATATGTGAATAAATTAAACCCTAAACTTTAACTATAGATTAAGTAATATCATGATCCATTACACTAATTGGCTACCATAGCAGGACCTGGCTTGCTGCATTGAAAATGTAAACTGCTGTGCTAGTGAAGAGTATCGGAATCAGGTTTAATGTCACCTGCATACGTTGTGAAATCTATTAACTTTGTGGAAGCAGTACAATGCAATACATAATAATAGAGGAAAAAATCTGTTAATTGCTGTGTGTGTGTGTGTGTGTGTGTGTGTGTGTGTGTGTGTGTGTGTGTGTGTGTGTGTGTGTGTGTGTGTGTGTGTGTGTGTGTGTGTGTGTGTGTGTGTGTGTGTGTGTGTGTGTGTGGCAAGTGCACAAAAAAACATTAAAAAGTAGTGAGCAGTGTGCTTTTTTCAGAAATTGGATGCCAGAGGGGAAGAAGCTGTTCCTGAATCATTGAGTGCGAGACCTCAGGCTTCTCTACTTCCTTGCTGAAGGCAGCAATGAGAACAGGAGAACAGAGCATCTCCTGTTTGACGGGAATCCTTAATGATGGACACCGCCTTTGTGCACCACTCCTTGAAGATGACCTGGATACTACGAAGACTCGTGCGCATAATAGAAGCTGTCTAATTTTACAACTCTGCACCTTATTTTGATCCTGTACAGTAGCAAACCCCCCCCCCATTCAAAAAAGGCATTATAGCCGGTTAGAATATGCTCTCCACAGTACATCCGAGTGTTCTAGAACTCACAGATCTAACCTCCAGCAGGCTTTGAACCTCTTGGTTCATCCACGACTTTTGATTTGGATATGTACAGTAAGTTCTTAAAGGCACACACTCATCCACATATTAATGAAGCCGGTGACAGCTGTGGTGTACTCCCTCAGACTCTATCAGTCATAACAGTGATAGAGACACAAGGGATTCTGTAGATGCTAGGACACTTGAGCAACACACACACACACACACACACACACACACACACACACACACACA
Organism: Hemitrygon akajei; assembly: GCF_048418815.1. NCBI lineage: Eukaryota > Metazoa > Chordata > Chondrichthyes > Myliobatiformes > Dasyatidae > Hemitrygon > Hemitrygon akajei. The sequence goes on along the minus strand of NC_133148.1, from coordinate 22,957,261 downwards.
CACACACACACACACACACACACACACACACACACACACACACACACAACATGATGGTGGAACTCAGCAGATCAGGGGGCATCTGTGGAAGAAATGAACAGTCAAAAGGTCTTGGCCCAAAGCATTTCCATCCATGGATGCTGCCTGACTTGCTGAGTTCTTCCAGCATTTTGTGCATGCTGCTCATGGCAGTATTAGGAAAAGTTTTAATGAAAAGTGAGAGCAGAATATGTTAGTGTGGGAAAGGGTCCTCCAAAAGGCACGGACATGCCAAGCTAAAGATTTATGGGATTCAGACCACAACACCCCAGCACACATTCTCCAGCAAACTTGTGCTAAAAGGTTAAAAGTTATGTCGCATAGCAGTAACGTTTGCAGTAACTGAAGGGCACAGGTTACATTAAAGAAAAACAAGAAATTGTCTAAGAAACTGCAATTGGAAAACAGGTATAAGGAGTTAAGGAAACAGATGAAATTAAGTGTAAGAGAAGAGAGAAGATTTGCCAGCTGCTATGTACCTCAGACATCTTCTGCCCCGTAGGAACGTGGTTTGTGACAGCACTTCCATCTTGCAAACTGTTTTTTTTATTACAAAAGTGTGCAATGCAACTTCACATTTCTAAACCAACAACAGCACGGAGATAATAACAGTGACTAACACAAAGTAAATTAAAACTTATCTATCCCAATCTAGAATCATAGTTATCCCCCTGTGGTGCCCAACGATCCCAGGAATGAAGCATGTTACTCCACTCAATCCTGCACAATTGTCAGAAATGAGTGAAGTCCCAGACCTAAATGGACGCACCGCACGGTCTGCTGGAGGAAGTCAGCAGGTTGGCCAGAGGCAGAGGGGTGGTCTGCATTTCGGGTCGAGACCCTGCCTCAGGAATAGTGGCGATATGAACATGGCCGTATGAAGAGGTGAGGGGGAAGGGTGAAGCAGGGCAATCAGGTGATAGGTGAAACCAGGTGCGGAGAGGGTCACTAGCACATGGAGCCAGGTGGGGGAGGAGGCGTGGAACTGGGAGACAGTGGCTGGTAGATGATACTTTTGAGGCTAAATACTGAAGGTAAAGCTGTGCACCACCAAGTACATTTAATGAGCTAAAGGTGAATAGGAGCTGGAGAGGTCAAGACTCAGCAACTGCTCAAACAAGGAACCAGCAGGGTCCGAAGGATATCCAAATACCTTCTTGAATAGGCTGTGGATGGACCAGGACACCGTGATCAGCTGACTGACTGGAGGTAAGCTTACAAGGTTGTGAACATCCATCTCTTACACTAATCCGACAACTCACAAGGTGGTTTATGATCCATGGAACAATGACCACAGGAATCAGGGGTGTTGGAGAGAATGGGGAGAGTCTGGGAGAAAATGAGACCAAAGAAACAAGGTGCTAAAACTTCAGCAGTAGTGTGGCGAGATGAGGGAGCAGAGAAAGTGTGGGAACAGAAACTAGAGGGGTAGGATGTGTGTGTTTCATTGGGATGTGCAGAGTGCTGAGGCAGTGTGGACAAGGTAGAGGAAGAGGAAAACTGAATCCAGTGTTGGAAGTGCAGGCTTCAGCTCCAGCTCATGCTGGGCCTGTGTGGGAGAAGTGACACAGGAAGAAAATCTGTGCTGACAGGGAGAGGCATCAGTAAAGGTGATTTGCCCACTTCTTGCATCAGTTTGACCAACTGTGCATCAAGGGCTGGGCTGGCGGCTGCTGTCAGAATGCCATTTGTCCTGGGATAATTGAGGGAAGAGGACAACGGCATAAGTAGGAACAAAGGAAAAAGGGACGCACTTGGAGGATTTTCAGGACATGCCCAGACAGTGCATGCGTCTAAACTGATTATCCACCACAGAGGGCATCTTCAAAAGGGTGCCGCAAGAAGGCAGCATTCATCATCAAGGACACTCGGCATCTGGAACATGCCCTCTTCTTATCACTGCAATCAGGGAGAAAGTACAAGAGCCTGAAGACCCTCACTCAATGTTTGAGGAACAGCGTCTTCCCCTCCACTATCAGATTTCTGAATGGTCCACGAACACTACCTCACTGCTTGCTCTCACTCTATCTATCGATGGTAACTTTTATGCCTCGCACAGTACTCCTGCCACAAAACCGCAAAATTAACCACTTTTTATTATCATGCGAGTGATAATAAACCTGATTCTGATTTAGGAAACTGGAAAGTTAAAAGTAGATTTCAAGTTTGCTCCTGGAATACACTCAGCTCTGCTTCATTCAAGCACATTACGTTCCAGGAGTGGACCTGAAACGAAGTGGTTAATATCATTAGTAAGATAGTGTTGTTTCCCCAGGAGCTGAGTGCTGGCATCAGTGGGTGCAAACCAAAATCAGATCTTACTACAGCACAGATTGTGAGACAGACTCACGAAGAAATAGAGGAATTAAATTAAAATGTACGCAGGTGTAGATGAAGCATAAACATTTCAGTGGAAGAATGGGGAGGGAGGGGCATTGATATATCATTCTCACATGTTCCAAGGCACAGAGAAACACTTTGTTTTGTGTGCCATCCACACAGATCATTTTACCACATCAGTACATTGATGTTATAGAAAGGAAAAGCAGTGAAAGAATGCAGAATACAGTGTTACCATTAAAGAGAAAGTGCGATGCAGGGGGACAATAACATGGAAGGTCCATGACGAGGTAGATTATTAGGTCAATACTTTCAGCTTTAATTTACAAGAATTTTATAACAAGGGGATGGAAGCTGTCCTCGAGCCTTGTGTTCCATGTTTTCAAGCTTTTATAACCTCTGCCAGAAGGGGGCTGGGGGTGGAGAAGCGAGACTGTCTGGGGTGAAAGGGGTCTTTGATTATGCTGGCTGCTTTTCTGAGGCAGCGAGAAGTGTTCAGGGCCTATGACAGAACTGTTAATCAGACCCCAAAACAGCTTCCTTTCTGAAGAGCACGCACAAAATATTGGAGGAACTCAGCAAGTCAGATAGCATCTATGGAGAGGAGTAAACTGTCAACATTTCGGGCCAAGACCAAATATTTTGGACCATTCCCGGCTTCTTACTTCATCCACCTATCTTCCTTCCCTCATCTGGTCTCACCTGATACCCGCAAGTACGTACTCCTCCCCCCCCCCCACCACCTTAATCTGGCTTCTGCCCCCTTCCTTTCCAGTCCTACTGAAGGGCCTGATCCTTTCAGAAGCAGCTGAGGAGGTAGAAATTAACACGGAAACCCTAATGGAATAAGAGGGCCTGAGACGAGTAGCATCAAGATGAAATTCACAACCTATTATTATTTAATTATTTATGGTTTTATATTGCTATATTTCTACACTATTCTTGGTTGGTGCGACTGTAATGAAACCCAATTTCCCTCGGGATCAATAAAGTATGTCTGTCTGTCAAAACAGGGAACTACATAAATGAACAATGGTGGTTGTACCTAGAGCGGCAGGAGTCTCAGTGTCCAGATGGTCAGGTCTTCACCATATTGATTCTGGCCGAGCCAGCATGGATTTACCAAGGGCAAATCATGCTTGACTGATCAATTGGAGTTTTTCGAGGATGTAACCAGAAAGTTAGACAAGGGAGATCCAGTGGATGTAGTGTATCTCGATTTTCAGAAGGCATTTGATAAGGTCCCACATAGGAGATTGGTGGGTAAAATCAGAGCTCATACCATTGGGGGGAAGATATTGACATGGGTAGAAAACTGGTTGGCAGATAGAAAGCAAAGGGTAACAGTGAATGGGTGTTCCTCGGAATGGCAGGTGGTGACTAGTGGGGTGCCACAGGGCTCAGTATTGGGACCACAGCTGTTTGCGATTTACATCAACGATTTAGATGAAAGCATTGAGAATAGCATCAGCAAGTTTGCTGATGATACTAAGCTGGGTGGCAGTGTGACATGTGATGAGGATGTTAGGAGAATTCAGGGTGACTTGGATAGGCTGAGTGAGTGGGCAGATACTTGGCAGATGACGTTTAATGTGAATAAGTGTGAGGTTCTCCACTTTGGGAGTGAGAACAGGAAGGCAGATTATTATCTGAACGGTATAGAGTTAGGTAAGGGAGAAATACAAAGAGATCTAGGAGTCCTTGTTCATCAGTCACTGAAGGTGAATGAGCAAGTGCAGCAGGCAGTGAAGAAGGCTAATGGAATGTTGGCCTTTATTACAAAGGGAATTGAGTACAAGAGCAAGGAAATTCTTTTGCATTTGTACAGGGCCCTGGTGAGACCACACCTGGAGTATTGTGTACAGTTTTGGTCTCCAGGGTTAAGGAAGGACATCCTGGCTGTAGAGGAAGTGCAGCGTAGATTCACGAGGTTAATTCCTGGGATGTCCGGACTGTCTTACGCAGAGAGGTTAGAGAGACTGGGTTTGTATACGCTGGAATTAAGGAGATTGAGAGGGGATCTGATTGCAACATATAAGATTATTAAGGGATTGGACAAGATAGAGGCAGGAAATATGTTCCAGATGCTGGGAGAGTCCAGTACCAGAGGGCATGGTTTGAGAATAAGGGGTAGGTCATTTAGGACAGAGTTAAGGAAAAACTTCTTCTCCCAGAGAGCTGTGGGGGTCTGGAATGCACTGCCTCAGAAGGCAGTGGAGGCCAATTCTCTGGAAGCTTTCAAGAAGGAGCTAGATAGGTATCTTTATGGATAGGGGAATCAAGGGATATGGGGACAAGGCAGGAACCGGGTATTGATAGTAGATGATCAGCCATGATCTCAGAATGGCGGTCCAGGCTCAAAGGGCCGAATGGTCTACTTCTGCACCTATTGTCTATTGTCTATTGTCAATACCACTGGATGATGACTGTAATACAGATTTACTTTTGCCTTTCAGCGGCAGCAGCGTAGATGGACTTAACTTGCCCTAGGCATTCCACAACTGCCCCTTGATTATCCATTGGCGATGAGCTGAGGTTTTTCAAAGACAACCATTTAGCCGCTGGGAGATTTAATGGAGCTCTTAAAGTCGGTCAGTGTTAAGCTTTATCAAAAGGAATCTCAGCTAGGAAGGCCTGAAGTGGAATTGTTGGGAGTTCAGGGACGGAGGGCAACGGCAAAGGATGGAAGAGGAGCCATATAGAAAAACCCCCCTCCATGTTGTGTTTTGGGAGTAAGAACCATATAGAAAATACCCCCTCCATGTTGTGTTTTAGGAGTAAGAACCATATAGAAGGCTTTGCTGAGAATGGCTAGACAGGACACGAGTTAACCGAGAAGGCGTTAACCCCAGGGATGGACAGTAGCTCAGACCCAGGTGGTGAATGAATTGACACTGGTAGGGCAGCAAGCACAAACCCTGGAGGCCATGCAACCAATGGAACTGTTTGGCCTCAAGGTAGCTGCAGGAAAAACATGGAGAACCGTGATCGGTAGCTCAGAACTGGAGATTGCTGATTTGCATCACAAAAGATGCAGCCAGTTGTATCATAGGTACAGCAATCCTCAGCACAGGTTGTCTACGAGAGGGGATGTCTCAGTGAAGTGACATCCATCAGCAGTGACCCCACCATCCAGGCCATGTCCTCTTCTCCGTGCTGCTGTGAGAGAGGAGTACCAGAGCCTGAAACCTCACCCCTCAGAGTTTTACCACAGCTTCTTCCCACTGCCATCAGAACTGACCTGAAAAACCAATTCTCTCAAATTGCAATAATGAACTCACATAATACCTTTAAGTCTGCCCATGACAAATTTGAACTTGTGAGAGACAATTGTTAACTGGTTTGGGCTGTCTAACATTTTAATTCTGTTGTTGGACAGAATCCAGTCCCAAGTCTCTACAGTGTCCATGTCCTCTACATAGCAAACTGAAAAGACAGAAATGTCATCAGAATCGCTCAATATGTGTTATTATTACAAGGGAGAGATACAACAGCGAAACAAGAAGAGTCTCCAGATGTAAACTCAGTCAGCTCCATCATGGATACTAGCCACCCCAGTATCCAGGACATCTTCAAGGAGTAATGCCTCAAAAAGTGGCATCCATCATTAAGGACCCTATCACCCAGGAACACCCTCTTCTAATTGCTGCCATCAGGAAGGAGGTACAGACTCAACAATTCAGGGACAGCTTCCTCTCCTCTGCCATCTGATCTCTGAATGGACATTGAATCCATGAACAGCACCTCAGTACTCTTTTTGCATTCCCACCTTTGGCAGAGAAGTTGTTGTGCAAAGGAGAGCCACTCTACTGTAAGATGAAGACCCCATTTGCTAACCGACAGCAAGAAGGTGTGTTATAGATAGCTGCCGCCAGATCATCCTGGGCAGCAGCAGTAGCAGTAATAGAAATAATAATAGAAGTGAAGGAAGGGGATGGACTGTAGACCATGGTCTCTCTTTGGGGGGCTTTGCTGTTGCTGGCATGGTGGATGGTGGGAGTGCTGATGCTTTCTGCTAATATAAGTGCTTGTATATGAGAGGGGACAGGGGGCTTCGGGATTCTTGCATCTTTTTTCTCTCATTCATTCTCTGGGGGCTTTTTTCTTATGTTTTGTCTTCCAGAAAATAAGAATGTCAGGTTGTATCTCGAATACATTTTCTGATATTAAATGGAACTATTGAAATAGTGGAGAAGGTTACATAAAATGAGCTCAGAGGGCAGTTTTGTCGTGAATGACGGTAAAGACTAGTTGCTTCCAATTAACATCTATCTGAACTCCATATGTGTTTACAATGGAACATACGCCTCCAACAAATCTGCAGTCGAGCCGTATCCGTAGGGGGAGAAAACTCACTGAAATTGTCTTCCCTACCCCCTACACCTGATGGGTGTTGCCTGACCTACCTACTGAGTTCCTCCAGCAGGTTGTTTTTTGCTCCAGATTCTGGCATCTGCAGTCTCATGACTCTGAATATTTACCTAGAGTGTTTGGAAAAACCTCTGCCCTCAGCCAGTTTACTCCAAACTCTTGGGTAAAGTATTACCAAGTACTAGGCAATGCATCATTTTGAAGGTAAAAACTCATTCAAAGGTCAAGAGTTACAAGATAGAAAATAAGAAAGATACTTATTGGCTAAAAGACAACAAGTCGCCTATGTCCCAGTTAAATTGCATCTGATATTCTACGGCCCACTTCCACGGATCAATAAGGAGAAAAAAAATCAGTATACAGTATGCTGAAAAATTCTGTAGAGCCTACAGAGGAGGTCACATAAACTGTGGGCCTCCAGCCCAGACAGGGTATCTGGTCAAGTACTAAAGACACGTGCTAGGCAATGTATCATTTTGAAAGTAAAAACTCATTCAAAGGTCTAGAGTTACAAGATAGGAAATAAGAAAGATACTTATTGGCTAAACAGGGTTCTGAAAATGGGCTTGAGTTGGAAACCAGTGACCTTGGAATTAAGTAACCAGGAAACTACGACCCCAGTTAGTTTGTCAGTTAACTATAAGATGGAAGCAGAACTGAAGGAGGGACTTGACAACACCTGAAACAGAACAGCTCGACATACAAAGGAAGAGATTCTAACAAAAGGCAAGTCTGCAGTGATAATGAGGTGTTGATACTAATGCATACCATGCAAGGACATCAAGGCATGAAAATTACATCGGGAAAATTAAAGGAATTATTCTGGCAGAATAGTATAAAAAGGCAAAGTTTCAAGCTTCTAATTGCTTGATATGTGCTCAAAATAATCCTGGGTGACATACCAGAAAGGCAGAAGCGACCTTGGACAAGCTTACAAATTGACCTCATGGGACCCTCTCGCTCCCACACATAATATACTTTGGCAGCAATTGACTTTTAAGAAGTGGACAGAAACTTTTCCTTACACCATCAAACACAGCAGCTAATAAAGCAAGAGCATGTATTCACTGGATGGGGTTTGTGGAAGTTATAGAATCAGATCAGGGTTAATATTTCATACCATGCAGCTGCTAGGTATCAAATGGAATTCCTAGCTATGTACCTGTCCATTAAATTCTGTAATTGTACCCAACTCTACACCCTCCTCTAGCAGCCCCTATGTGAAAAATGTGCCCCTTTAAAATCTTTCCCCTCACCTTAAACCTGTGCCCTCTAGAAAAAAAGATGGTGACCATCTACCTTATCTCTGCCCCTTGTGATTTTATAAACCGCCATCAGGTCACTCCTCAATCTCCGTCATTCGAGAGGAAGAACAGTCCCAGTCCATCCAGCCTCTCCTTATAACTCAAGCCCTCCAGACCTGGTTAACATCCTCATAAATCTTTTCTGCACCCTTTCCAACTTAATGATATCCTTCCTACAGCTGGGGAATCAGAACTGACACACACACACTGCTCAATGAGTGGACCTGTACATTACCTCCCAACTCCAATACTCATGAAGGCAAGATGCCAAAAGCCTTCTTCATTACTCTGTCTGCCTAAACTATATACATATATCCCTTAGGATCTCCCTGTTCTAGATCTCTCCAGTGCCCTACTCTTTCCTACCCTGCTTTAACTGAACAAAATACAACAATTCGCCTATGTCCCAGTTAAATTGCATCTGATATTCTACGGCCCACTTCCACGGATCAATAAGGAGAAATAAATCAGTATACAGTATGCTGAAAAATTCTGTAGAGCCTATAGAGGAGGTCACATAAACTGTGGGCATCCAGCCCAGACAGGGTATCTGGTCAAGTACTAAAGACACATGCTGACAACTGGCTGGAGTATTCTTTGAGATCTTTAACCTCTCGTCTCGGCAGTCTGAGGTACTCACATGCTTCAAGCAGGCTCCAATTATACGGGTCCCTAAGAAGAATGCAGTAACCTGCCTCAGTGACTATCGCCTGTAGCACTTGCATTCACTGTGATGAAGTATTTTAAGAGGTCGGTGATGACACCGATCAACTCCTGCCTGAGAAGCAACTTGGATCCACTCCAATTTGCCTGCTGTCACAAGAGCTCAACAGCAGATGCCATTTCATTGGCTCTTCATCTGGACAGCGAAGGTGCACACACATCAGGATGCTCTTCATTGACTACATCTCAGCATTCAACATTATCATGCCCTCAAAACTAATGAATAAACTCCAAGTCCTAGGCCTCAGTATCTCCTTGTGCAACTGGATTCTTGATCTCCTGACTTGCAAACCCCAGTCAGTTCGGACTGGTAACACCTCCTCCTCAGCACAGATGCACTACAAGCTGCGTGCATACCCACCTAGCTCGACTCACTTTATATTTACGGCTGTGAGGCTAAGCACAGCTTCAATGCCATTCTTAACGCTGCTGACGACACCGATGTCGTTGGCCGAATCAACGGTGGTGACAAATCAGCATATAGGAGGGAGATTGAGTGATGCCACATTAACAACGTCTCACCCAATGTCAGCAAGACCAAGGGACTGATTATTGACTTCATGAGGGGGAACCTGGAGGTCCATGAACCAGTCCTTATCGGGGAATCAGAGGTAGAGAGGGCCAGCAACTTCAAATTCCTCAGTGTTATAATTTCCAAAGGATTTGTCCTGGGTCCTGCAAGTGAGTGCCATTACGAAAGAAGCACGGCAGTACCTCTACTTAGAAGTCTGTGAAGATTTGGCTCGTCATATAAAACTTCGAAAAACTTTGATAGATGTGTGGTAGAGAGTATATTGACAGATTGCATCATGGCCTGGTATGGAAACACCTATGCCCTACAAAGCCTACAAAAAATAGTGGAAACATATGCTCCAGTCCTTCATGGGTAAAGCACTCTCACCACTGAGCACGAAATGCTTTTACAGGAAAGCAGCATCCATCATCAAGAACTCCCACCATCCAGGTCATGCTCCCTTCTCACTGCTGCCATCAGGAAGAAGGTACAAGTGCCTCAAGACCCATAGCACCAGGCTCAGGAAGAGTTATTACCTCTCAACCATCAGGTTTTTGAACCAGAAAGGTAACTTCACTCGCCCTATCACTAAAATGTTCCCACAACTGATGGGAGTCACTTTCAAGGCCTCTTCATCTCACGTTCTCAATATTTGTTATAATTATTATTTTCTCTTTTTGTATTTGCAGTTTTTTGGGGTTTTTTTCCATATTGGTTGCAAGAATCCAGATGTTGTGGTCCATGTAGGGACCAATGATGTGGGTAGGATGAGTGAGGGGGTCCTGCGTAGGGAGTTCAGGGGGTTAGGTGCGAAGCTGAAGAGCAGGACCTCCAGGGTAACAATCTCAGGATTGCTACCTGTGCCACGTGCGAGTGAGGCAAGGAACAGGAGGATTATAAAGATTAATACGTGGCTGAGAGGATGGTGCAGGAGGGAGGGCTTCAGGTTTGTAGATAATTGGGCCTTGTTCCAGGGAAGGTGGGATCTGTTCCGAAGGGATGGTTTACACCTGAACTGGAGCGGTACTAACATTCTTGCAGGGGAGTTTGCTAGAGCTTCTTGGGGGGGGGGGTTAAACTAAATTTGCAGGGGGCGGGGATCCAGAATGTGAGAGAGGATAGCGAGAGGAAGAATAAAGGACAGGTGGGGACTACACAGTTCCGGAATATTAAGTGTGTAGTAGAGAAAGGTGGGACGGAACAAGTGATAAGGAGGACTCATGTACAGAGGGATGGTCTGACAGAACATGGAGTTAAAAGAATAAGTAAATGTAGGAAGGACAACAAAATTCTAGGGGCGTATAGCCCGATGGGAGTTCGGGGAGCTGGGTTAAGCACAATAGGCAGCGATTCAAACAGAGAGAGGAGAAATGGGTTAAAAATTCTATATCTGAATGCACGAAGTGTCAGGAATAAGGCGGATGAGCTTGAAGCCCAGGTGCGAATGGGTAACTGTGATGTTGTCGGGATAACAGAGACATGGCTGCAGGGAGATCAGACCTGGGAAATGAATGTACAAGGGTATACGTGCTATCGTAGGGACAGAAATGTGGGCAGAGAGGGTGGGGTGGCCCTGTTGGTGAGGAATGAGATTCAGTCCTTTGCAAGGGGGGACATAGGATCAGGAGAAGTAGAGTCTGTGTGGATAGAACTGAGGAACAGTAAGGGCAAAAGGACCCAAATGGGTGTTGTCTACAGGCCACCAAACAGTAGCTTGGATATTGGGTGCAAGTTGAATAGGGAGTTAACATTGGCATGTGGCAAAGATAATGTCGCAGTAGTTATGGGGGATTTCAACATGCAGGTGAACTGGGAGAATCAGGTTGGTGCTGGACCACAGGATAGGGAGTTTGTAGAGTGCCTACAGGATGCATTCTTGGAACAACTTGTATGAGAGCCGACCAGGGACAAGACTATTCTGGATTTAGTGTTATGTAATGAACAGGATTTGATAAGTGATCTCGCAGTAAAGGAGCCATTAGGAGGTAGTGATCACAATATGATAAGCTTTTATCTGCAATTTGAGAAGGATAAGGGCAGCTCGGAGGTATCAGTGTTGCAGATGAACAGGGGAAACTATGGAGCCATGAGGGAGGAGCTGGCCAAAGTTGACTGGACGGATGGCCTAGCAGAAAAGACAATGGAACAGCAATGGCAGGTATTCTTGGGAATAATGCACAAGGTGCAAAATCAGTTCATCCCCCAAAGGAAGGATTCAAAGGGGGGAAAGGGGCCTCAGTGGTTGACAAAGGAAGTCAGAGACTGCATAGCATTAAAAAAAAGAAATATGACAGAGCTAAGGTGAGTGGGGGGGGCAGATGATTGGGAAGTCTTCAAGGAACAACAGAACTTAACTAAAAAGACAATACGGGAGAAAAAATGATGTACGAACGCAAGCTAGCCAGGAATATAAAGGAAGATAGCAAAAGCTTTTTTAGATATGTGAAGAGAAAGAAGATAGTTAAGAACAATGTTGGGCCCTTGAAGAATGAATTGGGTGAAATTGTTATGGGAAACAGAGAAATGGCAGAAGAATTTAATGAGAGAGAAATGGCAGAAGAATTTAATGAGTACTTTAGATCTGTTTTCACTAAGGAAGACACAAGCAATTTCCCAGATGTATGGATGGGCCAAGGACGTAGGGTAACAGAGGAAATGAAACAGATTGACATTAGGAAGGAAACAGTGATGAGTAGACTGAATGGACTGAAGGCTGACAAATCCCCAGGTCCAGATGGTCTGCATCCTAGGGTACTAAATGAGGTGGCCCTGGAAATTGCGGATGCGTTGGTAATCATTTTCCAATGTTCCTTAGATTCAGGATCAGTTCCTGAGGATTGGAGAATGGCTAATGTTATCCCACTTTTTAAGAAAGGAGGGAGGGAGAAAACAGAGAACTATCGACCTGTCAGCCTGACATCAGTGGTGGGAAAGATGCTAGAGTCCATTATTAAGGATGAAATAGTGGCATATCTAGATAGCAGTGATAGGATTGGGCCGAGCCAGCATGGATTTACCAAGGGTAAATCATGCTTGACTAATCTGTTGGAGTTTTTCGAGGATGTAACCAGGAAGTTAGACAAGGGAGATCCAGTGGATGTAGTGTACCTCGATTTTCAGAAGGCATTTGATAAGATCCGACATAGGAGATTGGTGGGTAAAATCAGAGCTCATACCATTGGGGGAAGATATTGACATGGGTAGAAAACTGGTTGGCAGATAGAAAGCAAAGGGTAGCGGTGAATGGGTGTTTCTCGGAATGGCAGGTGGTGACTAGTGGGGTGCCACAGGGCTCGGTATTGGGACCACAGCTGTTTACCATTTACGTTAACGATTTGGATGAAGGCATAGAAAATAACATCAGCAAATTTGCTGATGATACTAAGCTGGGTGGCAGTGTGACATGTGATGAGGATGTTAGGAGAATTCAGGGTGACTTGGATAGGCTGGGTGAGTGGGCAGATACTTGGCAGATGGTGTTTAATGTGGATAAGTGTGAGGTTATCCACTTTGGGAGTAAGAACAGGAAGGCAGATTATTATCTGAATGGTGTAGAGTTGGGTAAGGGAGTAATACAAAGAGATCTTGGAGTCCTTGTTCATCAGTCACTGAAGGTGAATGAGCAAGTGCAGCAGGCAGTGAAGAAGGCTAATGGAATGTTGGCCTTTATTACAAAGGGAATTGAGTACAAGAGCAAGGAAATCCTCTTGCATTTGTACAGAGCCCTGGTGAGACCATACCTGGAGTATTGTGTACAGTTTTGGTCTCCAGGGTTAAGGAAGGACACCCTGGCTGTAGAGGAAGTGCAGCGTAGATTCACGAGGTTAATTCCTGGGATGTCTGGACTGTCTCACGCAGAGAGGTTAGAGAGACTGGACTTGTACACGCTGGAATTAAGGAGATTGAGAGGAGATCTGATTGAAACATATAAGATTATTAAGGGATTGGACAAGATAGAGGCAGGAAATATGTTCCAGATGCTGGGAGAGTCCAGTACCAGAGGGCATGGTTTGAGAATAAGGGGTAGGTCATTTAGGACAGAGTTAAGGAAAAACTTCTTCTCCCAGAGAGTTGTGGGGGTCTGGAATGCACTGCCTCGGAAGGTAGTGGAGGCCAATTCTCTGGATGCTTTCAAGAAGGAGCTAGATAGGTATCTTATGGATAGGGGGATGAAGGGATATGGGGACAAGGCAGGAACCGGGTATTGATAGGAATTGATCAGCCATGATCTCAAAATGGTGATGCAGGCTTGAAGGGCCGAATGGTCTACTTCTGCACCTATTGTCTATTGTCTATAATCCTGCTGGGTACAAGTCTTTCATTGATGATATTGTGTTTCTTGTATTTACCGTGATTGCCCACAAGAAAATGCACCTCAGGTTTGTATATGGTGACATACATGTACTTTCACAAATTTAATTTGAACTTTGGATAGATTGATCCTTGTCATGGAATAAATCTTAGGAACCAGGTTTGTTTTAATGGCACTAAACATACATTGGAACTTTATGGGGAACTGAATGGCACATGTGAAGGAAATCTATGGGGAATGGGGCTTATTTTAAAAATCAACAGACTCAGGATGTTCCAGTGTCATGTCTAATGTGGAATTATGACATAACGAAACCCATCATTGGAAGTGCTCCTAGTGATAAAATAAATGCAACTCTCGCTGATGTGGGGAAGTGCAATATGGAAACTGAATATTGTGGAACAAATGTAGTAACTATTTTCCATTTAATAAAAGTCTGGTAGATACAATGCAGGGAGAAAGGAGGAATAGGTATGGGAACAAGATTCTCAACTAATTCCATAAAGAAACTCTCTCCAACTCAGAAGTTGTAAAGGTGAACATAAGTTAGGGACATTGTTAAAGCAAGTTGTGTGGCAAAGAACATGGAATTTGTGGGCAGAAGTGAATATAACAACATGGCAATGATGTAGCTACAAAATGGCGGGGCACCAATACCAACTTTAATTTGCGGTGTTTATTTGTAATAATACTGGTGTTAAAGAACAATCTAACTCAGACCATTTTCAAAACAATAATATATACCAAAAGGTTGATGATCTAACTAGTTTACAATAATAAAGGAACTTCAAAGGAATGTGAACACTTTATTGTTTCAACCTGAAGTACTTACACAAAGGGACAAGAGGGATGGTTTACAATTTTGGGATAATACCTAATGTCAGACGGTGAAAACATCAGTAATTTTAGATACACTGTGATACGCTGATGACACTGTGTTAATTGCAAGTACGGAGGAAGAACTACAAAACTTAATTGATATAGTCATTGAAGAAAGTGCAAAACTGGGTCAATCTATCAATTGTAAAAAGACAGAACGTATGGTGATATCCAAAAAGGGGAATCCTATCTGCAGACTGAGAATAAACGGGGAAGACATAAGACAAGTACAGAACTTCTGCTACTTGGGAAGCTGGGTGACATCAGATGGCAGGTGTGACATGGACATCAAAAGAAGAATAGGGATGGCAAAAGACACCTTTACGGGAATGAAGAGTATACTGACCAACGCTAAACTAGGCATGACAACCCGCCTCAGAGTACTGAAATGTTACCTTTATCCATTTATGTTATATGACTCAGAATGTTGGACAATATTTATCAACATGAAGAAACAAACTGAAGCAGCAGGGATGGGGTTTTTGAGGAGGATGCAAAGAATATCATGGACGAAATGAGTATCTAATGAGGATGTCATGAACAGAGCAAGCACAAAAGCAGAAATAATGTATGAGATCATGGAAAGGCAACGTGACTTCATTGGACATGTGATTAGGAAAGAGGAGTTAAAATGCACGGTAATTATGGGAAAGATTGAAGGGAAGAAAGCAAGAGGAAGGCAAAGACAAATGATGATGGAGACAGCAGCCAGAGAACTGGAAATAAATACCAATGAATTGATCCACTTGACCCGAAACAGGAGTGTGTGGGCCATGGCAGACAAAGCTCAAACTGGTGATGATGATGATGAATGCAAGACTGGACAAGATGTGGTATTAACACAAGAGCAGAAACTAAACACTGATGGGATTTAGAGGCGGGGTTTCCATTAATGAAACCTGTCTGTGTTATACAGTGACAGACCAAAGCTCATTCATTGCATACAACATTCTCTGAGATGTGTCTGGCAGAATCAATGGTAATGAAACTCAACTATAGGATGATGGGCAATAATGCAATTATTTGTCTGATTTCTTCAGACAATTTATTGGGAAGATAGGACAGTTAATAAGACACCAGAGGAACAATGTTGGCACGATGTCTCATGTGTGGACAAAAAATTTCAGTGTATTGGCTCATCTAACATAACAAGGAGAATGAGAAAATGTATCCCACCCAATTAACTTAACCGCCATTAGGCAGCATTTAGAGAAATACCTTAAAATTTTTCAGAAATGACTAAAGATGAGACTCAAGTGATTATTGGTGTTGACTGTTGTTCACTGTATATTGGTTTCCTTCAGTTTTTTGTTTTCTTCCTTGTTGCCGATTGGCGGGTGGGCAGTAAGTTTCTTCTTTTGGGCGAGGAAGGGGTTGGGGGTTTGAGATCTGACGTACTTGTTTGTGTTTTCCGCGTGAGCGATCTGTTATTGTGTGCCAGTTTGGGGGGGGGGGGTGGTGATGTTATTGTCGCTGTCTTTGTGTGGGAGGGGCTTGGGGGTTAGGGGTTTGATCTTTTAGCTGCTGTGTTCGGGTGAGCGATCTGTTAAGTTTTTGTGCAGGGGAGGAGTTGCTGTCTTTTCTTCTATTGCTTTTTCTGTATTTCGTGGATTACCTGGAGAAGACGAATCCCAGAATAGTATTCTGCAAATATACTAAAATTTATCTTTGGACTTCTAAAGATGAAAAAAAGACCTACAACAAAAAGAGATTAAAATGGTATACGGCCAAAGAGAATTATTAAGAATGACTAAGATTGAGGATATCTTCAAGAGGTGGTGCCTCAAGAAGTCAGCATCCATCACGAAGGATCCCACCCTAAGGACATGCCCTCCTCACGTTACTTCTCCATCGGGGGGGAGGTACAGGAACCTGAAAGTCCACACTCACTAATTCAGAAACTGTTTCCCCCCTCTGCCAGCAAATTTTTGAATGGTCCACGAACCCGTGGCTAATGAGCTTCCTGTAGAAGTAGTAGAGGCCAGTTCAGTTGTGTCATTTAAGGTAAAATTGGATAGGTATATGGACAGGAAAGGAGTGGAGGGTTATGGGCTGAGTGCGGGTAGGTGGGACTAGGTGAGATTAAGAGTTCGGCACGGACTAGGAGGACCGGAATGGCCTGTTTCCGTGCTGTGATTGTTATATGGTTATATGGTTAGTACTTCGTTATTTATTTTCGCACTACGAATTTAGTGATTTACAGTAAGTTTACAGCTTTGCACTGCACTGCTCCACAACAGCAAATTTTATGCCACACAGAAGTGGTAACATAACAGGTAATGATTGCCTATTGGTGGGATATTTTTCAGGGGTGTTCCAGCAAAGCTAATCGAGTTTTAAGAGTAGTCAACCACTTGGCAACTGTACAATTTGTAGCAAAAATAATAGTTGGCATCGGCCTCATTATTGTCGCATGAACCGAGATAGAAAGAAAAGCTTTTGATTGCATGTTGTCACAATGATCTTTGTATGTTACATGATCAAACTCTGTATGGACGATGACAAGGGAACAGAAATTTTGTACGATGTCAAGTAACCTTCAGCAGAATTATCAAAGTAAATTTATTAGCAAAGTACAGTACAGATATAGCACCACATACAACCATGAGTCTCATTTTCTTGCGGGCATACTCAATAAATCTACAGAATAACCATAATTGAACCAATGAAAGATCACCCAACTAGGGTTTTTAAACCAGAGTGCTGTAGACAACAAACTGTGCAAATAAAAAGCAAAATAATAATAATAAATACAGTGAATATCAAGAACGCAAGATAAAGAGTCCTTGAAAGTAATTCCATAGGATGTGGGAACATTTCAATGATGGGGGGTAATGAAGTTATCTCCTCTGGTTCAGGAGCCTGATGGTTGAGGGGTAATAACTGTTCCTGAACCTGGTGGTGTGGGTCCTGAGGCTCCTGCACCTTCTTCCTGACAGCAGCGGCCAGAAGAGAGCATGCCCTGGGTGGTGGGGTGTCCCTCATAATGGATGTTTCTTTCGTGCGACAGCATTTCATATAGATGTGCTCACTGGTTGGGAGGGCTTTACCTATGATGTACTGGGCCGATTCCACTACTTTCGTAAGATTTTCCATTCAAGGGCATTGTGTTTCCATCGCAGGCTGACGCAGTTAGTCAATATACTCTCTGCTAGACATCTATGTAGGTTTATCAAAGTTTTAGATGTCATGCCGAATCTCCACAGAGTCTTATTGCAGTAAAGGTGCTGCCGAACTTTCTTCGCAATTGCACTTACAGCCCAGGACAGGTCCTCTGAAATGATAACGCCCAGGAATTTAAAATTGCTGACCCTCTCCACCTCTGATCCTGGTAATAGCATTATTTCAAGATCAAGGAGAAGATATGTGAGATATATAAATGCACAAACTGTTGCTTTAATTGTAACATTTTAAAAGTTTAGCTTGTGATCCCTGGAGAAAACCAGGTATACTGCAGTGTGCTGGGAGATCAACTACAATGGGGTATGGAAGGAAATGCATGAAACAGCAACAATTCACTGAAGCCAGATACCAGCACAGGAGACAATGAATTAAGTGGAGGGAATAATCAATCTGTTCTAATTCCAACAACAGTAGAGCTATGCTGATGTCCAATTAGATTGAATTTGTCAAATGGAGTCAGAACTAAATACAACTCTAGAATGTCTCTGTTCTCACTCAAGTTGCCTCTGGCCCTCTCTTTAGCTCACCTTCAAATCCAAACACCTCCCTCCCCCTCACACTCTGTCCTCATCACCCGACTCTTTCCTCACCCTCACCCCCTACCCAGTGATTCCTTGGCCCCTCATCACTCACAACCTCTCCCCGTCACCTCCTGAACCCCACCTCACCCTGAACTCTCCTTCACCCACGTAAACTGACCCATCATTCACACCCTGACCCCTCCCAAATGCACTGCCTCTCCTACCCTGACTCATCGTTACACCAACTCAGACTCCCCCCCCCGCCCCCTCACACCTCAGCCACTCCCTCATCCTCATCCCGACCACTCCCACGTGCCAATTCCACCCTCACACCTCAGCCACTCCCTCGCATTCACACCCGACCACTCCATCACTCCGACTCCCCCTCACACCCTCCCCCCTCACCACACACCTTGGGCTTCTCCCTCGCTCTCGGCCGTCGTCTATCTCATCCGATCCCGCTTCTTCGCGCCTCCGCCGGGCACGTCATCGATTTCTGCGCACTACGCCCCTGGACCCAGCCGATCACGTCATCGATTTCTGCGCTCTACGCCCCCCCCCCCCGGATTCCGCCGTGCGCGTCATTATTTCCCGCGCTCCACCTCGCATGCGATGGACTCCCGTTTGGGTGCGGCTTCTGCCGCGTGCTGCCAAGGCTTCGCGCCCTCCCACCATCTTGGTAGAGGCGTGGGCCGCTTCTTTCGCCTAGCCCTTCCTCCCGTCAGGCTCGGCGGCGGCTGCTACCATCTTGGTAGAGGCGCGGGCACGTTGGTTAAAATGGCAAATCCCCAGCCTTCACCTTGCCCAGACTCAGAGCTTTGAAGCCAGGGAATGGGGGCAAACTCTGGATGTAAGGGAAGTCAGCTTTCCAACTCTGTGGGCAGATGCCAGTAAGGGGTGGGATGGTGATTGGGCATTGAATGGGACAAAAGATCAGAGATCCAGGGTTGCACTTCTGCAGTTAGCTGGCCTGCAAGACAGGACGGCTAGTGGGCTTCATGAACACAGGGACTGGGGTGTAAGGCAGCTTGCAGCCACTCTCCAGAAATTCCCTCTACACCATTTGAACACTCCCTTGAGGCAGTGAGTCCTGAATCTCTGTTACTTGTCCCATAAAATTATTATCCACACCACACACACACTTTTCCCCAGTCCCACCATCACTGAACCTCTGCTCCCTGTTATCAACTTCTCTGGCTATGGATAACGCTCCAACGCGGAACCAGGGTCTTAGGGAGCGGGAGGAGGGGACGAAAATCAGCATCCGGGGAGCCAGATGCCAAAGGGTTATTTGAATTTCATTGTACACAACCAACTATCCAGGACCCTCCGCTAGTCAGGCCTGGGCAGTACAACAGGGAGAGCAAGCTGTTGCCCACGCAGCAGGCTCCCCCTCTCCACTCAGCTGATGAATCCAAAGGAACGGGACAAAACGATATAGAAACTACCACAACCTTTTATTTTACGCTTGTTAGCTGGTCACCCCAGTGTGTTGGGTGAGGCGTTGGCCACTGAGACCTTGCGCAAATTAAGACACAGTGGCTGGCTGAATAGTCGGAAGCACAAAGAACTTCGGCAGAGGTTAGCGGATAGGCAGATCTAAATCCTGGAATCCTATTCTTTAAATAGATTGCCTGCAATGTCCCCCACCTTCTGCCAGAAGGCACCACCTCCCACTTGCACCATTCAGTCTCTTGTGTCCCCCATCTTGTTACTGACCCGCTGTTTATCTTTCTCCTTCAGTGCAACTTTAAAAAAACCATAATTCATTTACTTTCGACATTTTCCTACCTCTGACGGAAGATCACCAACTCAATCCACCATCTCCAATTTTCTCTCCACGGGCGCTTTTGTCAGAGCGGTTTTTATTTCAGATTTCCAGAATGTGCAGTGTTTGGCTTTGCTGTCATTTAGAGATACAGCAGGGTAACAGGCCCTCCCAGCCCAACGAGTTGACAATGCCCAATTACTCCCACTTAACCTAATAACCTGTACGACTTATGAATGTGGAGCACCTGCAGAAAACCCACGCGGTCACAGGGAGAAAGTTGACGCGGGAACTGAACCAGAGTCACTGGCATTACACTAACCTCCATGCTAACGGACCAGCTTAGAGTCATCAAAAAGTACAGCTCAGAAACAGGCCTTTCAGCCCATCTAATCCATACTGAACCATTTAAGCCGCCTACTCCCATTGACCTCCACACCCCTGCATCCATGTACCCATCCAAACTTTTCTTAAATGTTGAAATCCAGCTTACTTGCACCACTTGTGATAGCAGCTCGTTCCGCACTCTGGGTGAAGAAGTTTTCCCTCGTGTTCCCCTTAAGCGTTTCATCTTTCACCCTTAACCCATGACCTCTGGTTGTAGTCCCACCCAAGCTCTGTGGAAAAAGCCTGCTTGCACTTACCTTATCTACAGCCCTCATAACTTTGTATACCTCTATCAAATCCCCTCTCAATCTCCTGCATTCCAAGGAAGAAAGTACTAACCTATTCCATCTTCCCTGATAAATCAGCTGCTCCAGTCCTGGCAACATCCTTGTACTTCTTCAGCCTTATTTACATCAGGTAGGTGACTAAACGTGTCCACAAAACTCCCAATTCAGCCTCACTAACGTCTTATATAACTTCAGTATGACATCCCATTTCCTGTGCTCAATACCGGAGATTATATCGCACACTTTCAGCTTTGTTCTTTTACCTGCTTCCTACCATTTCCATTTGCTTCAGAGGAGCTGCAGTGAAGAAGCCTCCTCCCCACGCTCCACACCTCGGGTCACTCAGTCTCTCCTGCCTCCACCTCGCCACCAACTTCCCTCGGTTCTTTCTGACCCTTCCCCTTGTCACCAACAGAGGACCTGTTCCATCCCTCACCTCCAGAAACATTGACTCTGTTTCTCTCCCCCCGCTGCCCGGCCAGCTCAGTGTTTTCATTCAAATTTCCGGCGCAAGTAGCTTCCCGCTTCCCTCTTGCTCTGCAACGAGGCAGCCAGGGCAACACTCGGAAGTATTGGGATGGGTAATAGTCTCTGGAGGGTGTCTGAGCCAAAATCACGGCATTACTTTACTGTGGACCAGCGCAGGCTTGTGTCTCAAACAATCTGGGCCCAGAGATGGTATCAGGTTACACAAAGCAACACAGAACAGGCCCTTTGGCCCACAATGCTGTGCTGTCCCAAACTCCACACTGTCTGATCTTTCCTCCTACACAGCCAATCAATCTCCATCTTCCTTTCACTCTTGAGCCTATCTAGAAGTTTTTTAAATGTCCTTAATTCATCTGCCTGAACCACCAGTGCACTCCACACACCCACCACCCTCTGTGTAAAAAGCCCACCTCTGACATCTCCCCTAAACTTGGCTCCATTCATCCTAACAGAATGCCCCCAGCATTGGCCATTGCCACCACGGTTAAAGTGTACCGAATACCCACTGTACCTGTGCTTCTCATAATCTTACAAACCTCTCACCCCCCTTCATTCCAAAGAGGAAAAGCCCAACCTTTCCGCATATGACAAGCTCTCTAAACCCAGTAAATCCCTTCCTCGCCTTCTCTACAGTTTCCGCGTCCTTCCTATAATGAGGCGACCAGGAGTGAACACAACGTTACCTCGCTTCGACAAGCCTTGGACCTGGAAGGGGTGCAAACACCCTCACCTCCCCAACGCCCGGGTGGAGTGATCGAGGGTAACGTGCGGGGGGCAACAAGTGGTTAAGAAGGTAGGTGCATCAGCCTTTATTGAAAGAGATTTCAGCGACATTTCGCTCCAGTTGAACAGTGTCCTGGTGAGACCGCGCCTGGAATATCACGTAAAGGTCTAGTCTCCCTACCCAAAGAAGCATAGACGTGGCAGAGGGAGTGCAGGAGGAAGGGCCTCTTACGCCAATAATACAGGGCACCACAGAGACTCTCCATGGAATATTGTGTACTGGTCTGACCTTCTGACTCAGCAGAGGGCGGTATGGTCCTCCGACTCAACAGGGGGCACTCTGGTCTTCGCACTCAACGAGAGGCGCTCTGGTCTTCCCACTCAACAGGGGGCGCACTGGCCCTCTGACTCAATGAGGGGCAGACTTGTAGGGAGGGCAGCAAAGACTCCTGAGGAATAACTTCCCCAGACAGAACAAATTCTTAGGGTGATCTCCTTGACAGTGCCCAGATCCAGGGAATGAAGGGGCCACTTGGGACAGAGATGGGGGAGAAACCCCTTCCCCCAGAGAGGAGCGAAGGTCAAGAATTCTCTCCCGCCCTCCAGATGTCAGGGGAATGGAGGGAGAGAGGAAAGGTGGCGCAGACATGGTGGGGTCAAATGGGAAGGCAGGAACGTGGAAGGGTGAATTATCCCCTCGCACAGAAATAGACCCTCAATTTCAGGTCTCTTTCTTGGATTGGGGAGGGGTACAGGGTGACAGCTCACTCCAATTTTCTCGGACACTCTGCTTTACCTGGGCCAGCCGCTCAATGTGAGAGGAGGGGGGCATCAGACAGATTACAGAGCTGGAGGGGAAAGGGGAGGGGGAGGAGGGTGCAGAGGCGTGTGGAGGAGAAGAAGGAAGAGGCCCAGGATGGTGGTCTTGGGGAGGTGGGTGTGGAGAACAGTTCGGAGAGGGCGGAAACATCGGACCTGGGATCAGACTGTGTTCAGAGACAGGCGCCCAGCCGAGTGTGAGGGTGAGGGGGTCCTGCGGCCTCGCACTGGGGGGGGGGGTGGGAGGAGGAGCGAGGGCAAGCGGTCAGTACATGAGCTGGTACAGCAGGTTGGTGGCGTCCGGCAGCAAGGCCACGGAGCTGTCCGGCCGCCCTTCCCCCCCTTCCCGGCCGTCCGCGCAAAGCGCCACAATCCGCATGCCTGGGATCACCCCCTCCGACCTCTCCCCCTCCCCCGCCAGCTCAGCGTTGCCCTCAAACTCCTCCTCTGACTGCAGGGCTTTGCTGGACGCCTCCTGTGGCACGTTGGCTGAGCTGTGGGGGGGGGGGGGGAAGAGGGGAGGGGAGGGATTAGTTTGGGGTAAAGATCAGGTGTGGGGCAGATGAATGGGTGGGATGGGGGGGGAAAAGAAAATGAAACACAGAATTAAATTAGATCCAAGAGAAGCTCACCCTCCCCACCAGTCCTTTTCCCCTCAGGGACCCTCAAGAATGGGGGAAAGGACCCACCTCGAACCTCACTATCACAACATCCAGGCAAAGTTTGAGTGTGTGGGAGGACGAGGAGTGAGCAGGGTTTGAGGACTGGAGGGTAGGGGGTGGGTTTGAGCAAAGAGACGGATGGGATGAGGGAGGACGAGAGACTGGGAGTGAAAGGCAGCGGGGAACGGAAGGGGACAGGATGGTGGGGCTGAGCTGCTCACAGAAGATGGGGTTGGGGTGAAGGGGGTGTGAGATGTTGAGAAGTGGGGAGACTGGAGACTGTGAGTGGGGAAATCCTTGGGAAAGAGTGGAAACGGAGAGATGGGGGTCAGGGACTGGGGAAGCGGGAGACAAGCTGTGACGAATATCTGATTAGGAATGGGGTGGGGAGGAGAGAACGGGACAAGGTATGGGGGGGAGGGGAGGAGAGAGTGCAGGAGGTGCGTGAGGAGCCGGGGGGGGGGGGGGTGAATCTGAGGAATTCATCGCCACAGACGGCTGTGGAGGTCGAGTCATTGGGCATATTTGAAGCAGAGGTTGACAGGTTTTTGATTAGCCAGGGTGTAAAGGTTATGGGGAGGAGGGAGGAGAATGGGATTGAGAGGGAAAATGTATCAGCCACTGTGTTGCCCTAAGGCATTTATTTAGCTTTATATTACATTTTCGCTTTAGTAATTCGTTTGTAATTATTTTCTAGTTAAAGTTACGGTTGTTGAAAGTAAAGTCGTTGTCTATGATGTATCGCGGCATGCGATGATGTCACACCCGGTTTTGCCGCGTCTTGTGGGTTTGGAGAAATGGGAAGGAGGGGGCTTGTGTGTGCAGGATCGGCGTGAGAAAAGTTTTCATTCTACGCACTAAGAAACATCATAGAAGCAATGCCTTTTCACCATACGTTAATGTGGAAGAGTGAACAGTAAACGGTTACTCTTACTGCAATCGTACCCTCATTGACTACGGTTTACCTCGGTGTTTAGTTCAGAGTTCTTACACCTGTACGAGAACACTACAGCCACAATGGAACAAGAAGCAGACTCGATGGGCCAAAGGGCCTAATTCTGCTCCTATATCTCACAGTCGTGTGGTCTACATTCTCATGGGTGGGTAGAGAGGAAGGGAGCAGGTGGTAGAAGGTTCACCACCCCAAGAAGTGTTGTGGACTGAACTGGCTATGAATTACATACGCCCCCACCCTCAGCCCCATCTCATCGACATGACTACCCAACCCCACACCCCAATTTCTTCCCTGCCCGTCAACCCCACACCACCCCACACACCCAACTCTCCCACTCCTCCTCACCGTCTGCCACCCCGCCTCTCCCTCCCTTGACGCCCCTCACACCAGCACCCACCTCCTGCCACCCCACCTCTCCCTCCCTCGACACCAGCACCCACCTTCTGCCACCCCACCTCTCCCTCTCTCACACCAGTACCCACCTTCTGCCACCCCACCTCTCCCTCCCTCGACACCAGCACCCACCTTCTGTCACCCCACCTCTCCCTCCCTCACACCAGTACCCACCTTCTGTCACCCCACCTCTCCCTCCCTCACACCAGCACCCACCTTCTGCCACCCCACCTCTCCCTCCCTCGACGCCCCTCACACCAGCACCCACCTTCTGTCACCCCACCTCTCCCTCCCTCACACCAGCACCAGCACCCACCTCCTGCCACCCCGCCTCTCCCTCCCTTGACGCCCCTCACACCAGCACCCACCTCCTGCCACCACACCTCTCCCTCTCTCACACCAGCACCCACCTTCTGCCACCCCACCTCTCCCTCCCTCGACACCAGCACGCACCTTCTGTCACCCCACCTCTCCCTCCCTCACACCAGTACCCACCTTCTGTCACCCCACCTCTCCCTCCCTCACACCAGTACCCACCTTGTCACCCCACCTCTCCCTCCCTCACACCAGCACCCACCTTCTGCCACCCCACCTCTCCCTCCCTCGACGCCCCTCACACCAGCACCCACCTTCTGTCACCCCACCTCTCCCTCCCTCACACCAGCACCAGCACCCACCTCCTGCCACCCCGCCTCTCCCTCCCTTGACGCCCCTCACACCAGCACCCACCTCCTGCCACCCCACCTCTCCCTCTCTCACACCAGCACCCACCTTCTGCCACCCCACCTCTCCCTCCCTCGACACCAGCACGCACCTTCTGTCACCCCACCTCTCCCTCCCTCACACCAGTACCCACCTTCTGTCACCCCACCTCTCCCTCCCTCACACCAGCACCCACCTTCTGCCACCCCACCTCTCCCTCCCTCGACGCCCCTCACACCAGCACCCACCTTCTGTCACCCCACCTCTCCCTCCCTCACACCAGCACCCACCTTCTGTCACCCCACCTCTCCCTCCCTCACACCAGCACCCACCTCCTGTCACCCCACCTCTCCCTCCCTCACACCAGCACCCACCTTCTGTCACCCCACCTCTCCCTCCCTCGACGCCCCTCACACCAGCACCCACCTTCTGTCACCCCACCTCTCCCTCCCTCACACCAGCACCCACCTCCTGCCACCCCACCTCTCCCTCCCTCGACGCCCCTCACACCAGCACCCACCTCCTGCCACCCCACCTCTCCCTCCCTCACACCAGCACCCACCTTCTGCCACCCCACCTCTCCCTCCCTCGACGCCCCTCACACCAGCACCCACCTCCTGCCACCCCACCTCTCCCTCCCTCACACCAGCACCCACCTCCTGCCACCCCGCCTCTCCCTCCCTCACACCAGCACCCACCTCCTGCCACCCCACCTCTCCCTCCCTCACACAAGCACCCACCTCCTGCCACCCCACCTCTCCCTCCCTCACACCAGCACCCACATCCTGCCACCCCACCTCTCCCTCTCTCACAGCAGTACCCACCTCCTGTCATCCCACCTCTCCCTCCCTTGATGCCCCTCACACCAGCACCCACCTCCTGCCACCCCACCTCTCCCTCCCTCACACCAGCACCCACCTCCTGCCACCCCACCTCTCCCTCCCTCACACCAGCACCCACCTCCTGTCACCCCACCTCTCCCTCCCTCACACCAGCACCCACCTCCTGCCACCCCCACCTCTCCCTCCCTCACACCAGCACCCACCTCCTGCCACCCCACCTCTCCCTCCCTCACACCAGCACCCACCTCCTGCCACCCCACCTCTCCCTCCCTCACACCAGCACCCACCTCCTGCCACCCCACCTCTCCCTCCCTCACACCAGCACCCACCTCCTGTCACCCCACCTCTCCCTCCCTCACACCAGCACCCACCTCCTGCCACCCCACCTCTCCCTCCCACACACCAGCACCCACCTCCTGCCACCCCACCTCTCCCTCCCTCACACCAGCACCCACCTCCTGCCACCCCACCTCTCCCTCCCTCACACCAGCACCCACCTCCTGCCACCCCACCTCTCCCTCCCTCACACCAGCACCCACCTCCTGCCACCCCACCTCTCCCTCCCTCACACCAGCACCCACCTCCTGCCACCCCCACCTCTCCCTCCCTCACACCAGCACCCACCTCCTGCCACCCCCACCTCTCCCTCCCTCACACCAGCACCCACCTCCTGCCACCCCACCTCTCCCTCCCTCACACCAGCACCCACCTCCTGCCACCCCCACCTCTCCCTCCCTTGACGCCCCTCACACCAGCACCCACCTCCTGTCACCCCACCTCTCCCTCCCTCACAGCAGTACCCACCTTCTGTCACCCCACCTCTCCCTCCCTCACACCAGCACCCACCTCCTGCCACCCCCACCTCTCCCTCCCTCACACCAGCACCCACCTCCTGACACCCCACCTCTCCCTCCCTTGACGCCCCTCACACCAGCACCCACCTCCTGTCACCCCACCTCTCCCTCCCTCACAGCAGTACCCACCTTCTGTCACCCCACCTCTCCCTCCCTCACACCAGCACCCACCTCCTGTCACCCCCACCTCTCCCTCCCTCACACCAGCACCCACCTCCTGTCACCCCACCTCTCCCTCCCTCACACCAGCACCCACCTCCTGTCACCCCACCTCTCCCTCCCTCACACCAGCTCCCACCTCCTGACACCCCAACTCTCCCTCCCCTCACACCAGCACCCACCTCCTGACACCCCAACTCTCCCTCCCTCACACCAGCACCCACCTTCTGCCACCCCACCTCTCCCTCCCTCACACCAGCACCCACGTCCTGTCACCCCGCCTCTCCCTCCCTCACAGCAGTACCCACCTTCTGTCACCCCACCTCTCCCTCCCTCACACCAGCACCCACCTCCTGCCACCCCACCTCTCCCTCCCTCACACCAGCACCCACCTTCTGTCACCCCACCTCTCCCTCCCTCACACCAGCACCCACCTCCTGTCACCCCACCTCTCCCTCCCTCACACCAGCACCCACCTCCTGCCACCCCACCTCTCCCTCCCTCACACCAGCACCCACCTCCTGCCACCCCACCTCTCCCTCCCTCACACCAGCACCCACCTCCTGCCACCCCACCTCTCCCTCCCTCACACCAGCACCCACCTCCTATCACCCCGCCTCTCCCTCCCTCACACCAGCACCCACCTCCTGCCACCCCACCTCTCCCTCCCTCACACCAGCACCCACCTGCTGCCACCCCACCTCTCCCTCCCTTGACGCCCCTCACACCAGCACCCACCTCCTGTCACCCCACCTCTCCCTCCCTCACACCAGCACCCACCTCCTGTCACCCCACCTCTCCCTCCCTCACACCAGCACCCACCTCCTGCCACCCCCACCTCTCCCTCCCTCACACCAGCACCCACCTTCTGTCACCCCACCTCTCCCTCCCTCACACCAGCACCCACCTCCTGCCACCCCCACCTCTCCCTCCCTCACACCAGCACCCACCTCCTGCCACCCCACCTCTCCCTCCCTCACACCAGCACCCACCTTCTGTCACCCCACCTCTCCCTCCCTCACACCAGCACCCACCTCCTGCCACCCCACCTCTCCCTCCCTCACACCAGCACCCACCTTCTGTCACCCCACCTCTCCCTCCCTCACACCAGCACCCACCTCCTGCCACCCCGCCTCTCCCTCCCTCACACCAGCACCCACCTCCTGTCACCCCCACCTCTCCCTCCCTCACACCAGCACCCACCTCCTGCCACCCCACCTCTCCCTCCCTCACACCAGCACCCACCTTCTGTCACCCCACCTCTCCCTCCCTCGACACCCCCCTCACACCAGCACCCACCTCCTGCCACCCCGCCTCTCCCTCCCTCACACCAGCACCCACCTCCTGCCACCCCCGCCTCTCCCTCCCTCACACCAGCACCCACCTTCTGTCACCCCACCTCTCCCTCCCTCACACCAGCACCCACCTCCTGCCACCCCCGCCTCTCCCTCCCTCGACACCCCTCACACCAGCACCCACCTGCCGCCAACCGGCTGCTGCCCCTCCGGCCTCTGCGGCTCGGCCACTGGCGGCCGCAGCATGTTCTGATTGGCCAGCAGGTCGACCTTCGCCCTCAGGCACTTGCATTTGTCCTCCATGGAGTTCAAGTCGGCCTCGATGGCATCCAGGCGCAGGCAGAGGGTCTTGCTGGCAGAGTAGAGGAGGGCCTGGGGGAGGCGAGATGGAGGGGTAGAAGTGAGATGAGGGACGGAGAGGGAGGGAGACTGGTGCAGAGTTGAGTGAGGAGAGACCGAGTCCACTGTGAACTTTGACCCCAGAGTCCGTCTGTCACCTTTCACTGTGAGGCAGAGAGCATCGAAAGGCCCTTCAGCCCATCTTCTCTATGCCGACCAGCGTGCCCCGTCTACACAAACCGCACTTGCCTGCATCAATTCCATACCCCTCATTCTAACACCCGCTCGACGTCTCAGAAATAATGTCCGTGTTCCTGCCCCCACCACCTCCTCTGGCAGCTCATTCCGGATCCCAACAACTGCCTGAGGAATTTATCCATCAGATCCCATTAAAGCTCCTCTCTCTCACCTCAAACCCATGCTCTCTGGTTTAAGCACCCTTACGACAGGAAGCAGGCACTTTTCTCTTTACAGCTCTTGTGATTTTATACTTAAACCATGATAAGGTGTTGTAGCTCCAGGAAAAACAGTCCCAGCCCTCCAATCCTGGTAATGTCCCCATTGGTCTTTTCTGCACCCTCTGCCAGTTTAATGAAGCCAGGGGACCAGAACTGCACACAGGACTCCAGGTGGGGCGGACGTGTGTTTGGGATTCACCACTGACTGTGAACTTGGCCGATGCAAGAGAGCGTCCTTGTTAAGGTAAGCATTGGAAAGTTTAGGGGAGATGTCAGAGGTAGGAATCTCACGTGGATAGGGTGGTGAAGAAAGCTTTTGGTATGCTGGCCTTTATAAATCAGAGCATTGGGTTCAGGAGTTGGGATATAATGTCAAAATTGTACAAGGCATTGGTGAGGCCAAGTTTGGAGTATTGTGTACGGTTCTGGTCACCGAATTATAGCAAAGATGTCAACAAAATAGAGAGAGTACAGAGGAGATTTATTAGAATGTTACCTGGGTTTCAGCACCTAAGTTACAGGGAAAGGTTGAACAAGTTAGGTCTTTATTCTTTGGAGCGTAGAAGGTTGAGGGGGGACTTGATAGAGGTATTTAAAATTATGAGGGGGATAGATAGAGTTGACGTGGATAGGCTTTTCCCATTGAGAGTAGGGGAGATTCAAACAAGAGGACATGAGTTGAGAGTTAAGGGGCAAAAGTTTAAGGGTAACACGAGAGGGGAATTTCTTTACTCAGAGAGTGGTAGCTGTGTGGAACGAGCTTCCAGTAGAAGTGGTAGAGGCAGGTTCAATTTTGTCATTTAAAAAAAAATTGTATAGGTATATGGACAGGAAGGGAATAGAGGGTTATGGGCTGAGTGCAGGTCAGTGGGACTAGCACTCGGTATGAACTAGAAGGGCCGAGATGGCCTGTTTCCGTGCTGTAAATTGATATATGGTTATATGTAGGGTTTTTTCTTTGACACAGGGAGTGTTTGCTGCCCTGCAGTGCACTGTGGGGGGTGGGGATGAAGGCTGACAGGCAAGCACCATTAAAAGACACGACAGTGTCTCCACACTCTTCAAAGTTTGCTCAGAATGGAGACACCAGCAAAGCCCTTGCCAGCCTTCCACAGACGCACAATGAAGAGTACCCTGTGGCTGGATCAGAACCTGCAGAAACGCTGGTGCTCAGAAAGGGGAGGTGCTGAACACAACCCAGTCTATTACAAACCACGGCGGCAATTTACAAGGAGCATGGCCAGAACTCACCAACCAAGACCTCCACCATGCCCCTCTTCCCACTACCACCATCAGGCAGGAGCGACAGGAACCTTGGCTCCCACAACATCAGGTTCAGGAAGTTATTACCCGATAAACGTCAGGCTGCTGAACCAGCATGGGTAACTTCACTCACAACTGCCCCGAACTGTTTCTGCCATCTGCAGACTCACTTTCAATGACTTCCTCACAACTGGTATTCTCAGTATTCTTGTGTTTGCACGGTTTATCTTCTTTTGCCCGCCTTTCATTATGTATAGTTCCTTATAAATTCTATGGTATTTTCTTCCCTGTAAATGCACGCAAGAAAATGCATCTGAAAGCAGTAGACGGTAACGTCATCATACTTTGGCAATAAGTTTACTCTGAACAATAGGACTGAGGTGGAGGTAAGTGGAGGGTTCGGACTGTGCAGGGAGAGTCCGATTGTTCACGGAGGAGGTTGGTATCGATCCGCACAACATCTCGGGCTGAAAGGCCTCTACTGTTCCATGTACCCCTTCATCTGGGGGGGGGGGGGGGGGGTGTCAGTAACTGTGAACCTTGACCCCGGGAGTACCCAGCTCACCATAACCTTTGACCCGAAGGCGGGAAGGAACACCTCTCGCCGCAGGCTTTGTTCCTGACTGTTCGAACTGAAGCGCGCTGGAGGCCGAAGGAGACGGCCTGCCCTGGGGTTGGGGGGTTGTTTACGTGCGTGGGTGGGGGGAGGGGGCAAGGCTTTGCACTTGCTGCTCAGTGCATTCGGTTTTGTTGTGTTCAGCGACGTTCTGGACGTGCGACGCCAGCAGCAGAACGCGTGGCAAACCCTCCCGGGTGGTCATATTGAGGGATATCTGGCCGAGGGGCGGGTGGGTTTGGACAGTTTCCCCTGACCGGGGGCACCATCTCAGAATAAGGGGTCATGCTGGGGGGGGGGGGGTGTTATTAAGGTGAACCTCTGGAATTCGCAGAGGGAGGACAGTCGCAGAGTTTTGGGTGTGAAGGGAACGTTGGGAGTCGGGGTTAGTGCAGGGAAGAGGTGGCAAGCTTTTCTCAGAGCCAGGGGTGCTGGTTGGGTGGTCACAAGGGAGACGGTGACGGCGGTGGGATTCACAGAGCCCTGGGATACAGGACGGAGCTTCGGATGAGTTAAGCAGAAATCACATCAGGAGTCTTGTTCCCCAAGACTCTCGTGAAGGGTCAGAAAATCCAGTGCTTGACATATTCCCCCACCAAGCCCGTTCCTGGTGTCCTGAGCACAACAGCGACCTTTAAGGAGAACGTATGCCAGCCACACGCTTGCCCCCCCCTTAGGAATGGCTCGTCCCCGTACCTGAATGCTATCCTCTCCTTCCTCGGTCTCCGCTTGAGGCACCTCCACTCTGCGGCGTTTCCCACTGGGACTGGCATCGTCCCGATCGTCTGAGTGGGAGCTTTGTAGGGTACCTGTTGGGGGTGAGAGGAGACGGTGACTGTCGAGGCAGGATCTGAGGGAAATCAGCAGGGATTTACAATGTACAGGCAAATACATACTGGGATTTATAGATTTATACACATTTTATTCAATATCCGTACTTTAACCTCTCATTTCATTTTTTAAATGATTATTTATCCTTCATAGGGAATTATATAAAAGATGAAGATAGACAAACCCTGACAAACACACCACAGTAAATTCCCTGGATGGACTTTACCATCCATTTGGGAAAAGCCTAGACAAGTGGACTGACAGAAAATGGTCTGGAACTAGCGTCGTGTTCAGTGGGAAGAGAAGGGATCAAATGGCAATCTGCACAGCAGGAGGGAGTCGGTTTGGGATTGTGGACGGTGGGAGTGAATGGGAAGAGGTAGGGTCTGTTGGGATTGTGTACTGTGGGAGTGAATGGGAAGGGGTGGGGTCTGTTCGGATTGCGTACGGTGGGAGTGAATGGGAAGGGGTGGGGTCTGTTGGGATTGTGTACGGTGGGAGTGAATGGGAAGGGGTGGGGTCCATTGGGATTGTGTACGGTGGGAGTGAATGGGAAGGGGTGGCATCCATTGGGATTGTGTACGGTGGGGAAAGATCAGGAAGGGTGGGGGTCTGTTGGGATTGTGTACGGTGGGAGTGAATGGGAAGGGGTGGGGTGCATTGGGATTGTGTGTGGTGGGAGTGAGTGGGAAGGGATGTTGTCCATTGGGATTGTGTACGGTGGGAGTGCATGGGAAGGGGTGGGGTCCATTGGGATTGTGTACGGTGGGAGTGAGTGGGAAGGGGTGGGGTTCATTGGCATTGTGTATGGTGGGAGTGAGTGGGAAGGGATGTTGTCCATTGGGATTGTGGACGGTGGGAGTGAATGGGAAGGGGTGGGGTCCATTGGGATTGTGTACGGTGGGAGTGAATGGGAAGGGGTGGGGTCCATTGGGATTGTGTATGGTGGGAGTGAATGGGAAGGGGTGGGGTCCATTGGGAGTGTGTACGGTGGGAGTGAATGGGAAGGGGTGGGGTCCATTGGGATTGTGTACGGTGGGAGTGAATGGGAAGGGGTGGGGTCCATTGGGAGTGTGTACGGTGGGAGTGAATGGGAAGGGGTGGGGTCCATTGGGATTGTGTACGGTGGGAGTGAATGGGAAGGGGTGGGGTCCATTGGGATTGTGGGCGGTGGGAGTGAATGGGAAGGGATGGTGTCCATGGGATTGTGTACGGTGGGAGTGAATGGGAAGGGGTGGGGTTCATTGGGATTGTCTACGGTGGGAGTGAATGGGAAGGGGTGGGGTTCATTGGGATTGTGTACGGTGGGAGTGAATGGGAAGGGGTGGGGTCTGTTGGGATTGTGTGCGGTGGGAGTGAATGGGAAGGGGTGGGGTCCATTGGGATTGTGTACAGTGGGAGTGAATGGGAAGGGGTGTGTCCATTGGGATTGTGTACGGTGGGAGTGAATGGGAAGGGGTGGGGTGCATTGGGATTGTGTACGGTGGGAGTGAGTGGGAAGGGGTGGGGTCCATTGGGATTGTGTACGGTGGGAGTGAATGGGAAGGGGTGGGGTCCATTGGGATTGTGTACGGTGGGAGTGAATGGGAAGGGGTGGGGTGCATTGGGATTGTGTATGGTGGGAGTGAATGGGAAGGGGTGGGGTGCATTGGGATTGTGTATGGTGGGAGTGAGTGGGAAGGGATGTTGTCCATTGGGATTGTGGACAGAGGGAGTGAATGGGAAGGGGTGGGGTGCATTGGGATTGTGTATGGTGGGAGTGAGTGGGAAGGGATGTTGTCCATTGGGATTGTGGACAGTGGGAGTGAGTGGGAAGGGGTGGGGTCCATTGGGATTGTGTACGGTGGGAGTGAGTGGGAAGGGGTGTGGTCCATTGGGACTGTGTATGATGGGGAAAGATCAGGAGGGGTGGGGGTCTGTTGGGATTGTGTATGGTGGGAGTGAGTGGGAAGGGATGTTGTCCATTGGGATTGTGGACAGTGGGAGTGAGTGGGAAGGGGTGGGGTCCATTGGGACTGTGTACGATGGGGAAAGATCAGGAGGGGTGGGGGTCTGTTGGGATTGTGTATGGTGGGAGTGAATGGGAAGGGATGTTGTCCATTGGGATTGTGGACAGTGGGAGTGAGTGGGAAGGGGTGGGGTCCATTGGGACTGTGTACGATGGGGAAAGATCAGGAGGGGTGGGGGTCTGTTGGGATTGTGTATGGTGGGAGTGAATGGGAAGGGATGTTGTCCATTGGGATTGTGGACAGTGGGAGTGAATAGGAAGGGGTGGGGTTTGTTGGGATTGTGGACAGTGGGAGTGAGTGGGAAGGGGTGGGGTCCATTGGGATTGTGTACGGTGGGAGTGAATGGGAAGGGGTGGGGTCTGTTGGGATTGTGGACAGTGGGAGTGAATGGGAAGGGATGTTGTCCATTGGGATTGTGGACAGTGGGAGTGAGTGGGAAGGGGTGGGGTCCATTGGGACTGTGTACGATGGGGAAAGATCAGGAGGGGTGGGGGTCTGTTGGGATTGTGTATGGTGGGAGTGAATGGGAAGGGATGTTGTCCATTGGGATTGTGGACAGTGGGAGTGAATGGGAAGGGGTGGGGTTTGTTGGGATTGTGGACAGTGGGAGTGAGTGGGAAGGGGTGGGGTCCATTGGGATTGTGTACGGTGGGAGTGAATGGGAAGGGGTGGGGTCTGTTGGGATTGTGGACAGTGGGAGTGAATGGGAAGGGGTGAGGTCCATTGGGATTTTGTATGGTGGGAGTGAATGGGAAGGGGTGGGGTCCATTGGGAGTGTATACGGTGGGAGTGAGTGGGAAGGGGTGGGGTCCATTGGGATTGTGTACGGTGGGAGTGAATGGGAAGGGGTGGGGTCCATTGGGATTGTGGACAGTGGGAGTGAATGGGAAGGGGTGGGGTCTGTTGGGATTGTGGACAGTGGGAGTGAATGGGAAGGGATGTTGTCCATTGGGATTGTGAACAGTGGGAATGAATGGGAAGGGGTGGGGTGCATTGGGATTGTGGACAGTGGGAGTGAATGGGAAGGGGTGGGGTCCATTGGGATTGTGGACAGTGGGAGTGAATAGGAAGGGGTGGGGTTTGTTGGGATTGTGGACAGTGGGAGTGAGTGGGAAGGGGTGGGGTGCATTGGGATTGTGTACGGTGGGAGTGAGTGGGAAGGGGTGGGGTCCATTGGGACTGTGTACGATGGGGAAAGATCAGGAGGGGTGGGGGTCTGTTGGGATTGTGTACGGTGAGGAAAGATCGGGAAGAGTGGTGGTCTGTTATCGTGTATAGTAACAGTGTGTGCGTGAGCACAGGCTGACAGAGCAAACGCCGGCCGTCATGCCAAGCGCTCAGTCAGCACTGTCTAATCTCCTTTCTGCATGTCTACGGCCCTTCCCTCTGCCGCGAGATAAAGCCGGCCACTTGTCCTTTCTCAGCAAAAGTGGAAAAACGAAGAGTCAGCTGATATGGTCCTCCCGGGCTATCCAAGGTACAAAGGGCAACAGCAGATAAGATGTTTCTAAATCAGCTGAAGGCTGTCATAAATGGCAGATAATCGTTTAATAAAAGATGTCTGGGAGCTCGGAAGCCGCCAAGTTGCCCAGGAACGTGAAACCTGGCCCACAAAGTTTGCACTGACGGTTTTAAGCAAGGGTGGGATGGGGGGAGCTGACTCTGCTCTCCACAAACACAAAATCAGAAACTGCTTTTGCTGCAAACCAACTCATTAATGGGGGGGCAATGCACCCTAAACTCAGACAACCTCTGAGGGGAGGGCAAAGGTTAGAGTTTGAGGCAACAACCTTTACATCTTTTCCTGACGGCAGTGCTGTTCCTATGCCAGGGAGCAGCCACCATCTCCTTCTCCACCCCCCTCCGGAATCCCCTCCCCCGCTCTGGCGGGATCGGGTGGAGTTTGCACGTTCTCCCTGTGACCCTGGGGGCTCCAGTTCACCCCCACCTCCCAGAGAAGCACTGGTCGGTGGGTTAACGGCTCAGTGTGTGGGTGGGAGGTGGAATCTGCGGTGGGGGGTAATGTAACGAGGTCAGCATTGGACTGGTGTAACGGTGTGGTTGATGGTCAGCACCGACTCAATGGGCTGAA
Source organism: Hemitrygon akajei (assembly GCF_048418815.1). NCBI lineage: Eukaryota > Metazoa > Chordata > Chondrichthyes > Myliobatiformes > Dasyatidae > Hemitrygon > Hemitrygon akajei. Next base: position 22,921,132 of record NC_133148.1, on the reverse strand, counting down.
GGGTCTCGGCCTGTGGTGGTCGGGTTCTGTGACTCCCTTCTGAAAGTTATAATTTAATCCAGATCTGTAGGCGTGTGGCCTAGTGGATAAGGCATCGGTCTAGTGATCTGAAGGTCACTGGTTTGAGCCTCAGCCGAGGCAGCTTGTTGTGTCCTTGAGCAAGGCACTTAACAACACATTGCTCTGCGACGACACTGGTGCCAAGCTGTATGGGTCCTGATGCCCTTCCCTTGGCCAACATCGGTGGCGTGGAGAGGGGAAGGCCTGCAGCTTGGGCAACTGCCGGTCTCCCACACAACCCTGCCCAGACCTGCACCCTGGAAACTTTCCAAGGCGCAAATCCATGGTCTCACGAGACCTATAAATAATCCAGATCCACTCCTCCCCTCGCTGTCGTGCACCCAGACCGAAAGGCCAAATGTTATCACTGGGACTTCATTCCCCCCGAAGCAACGGACAGGAGGGGTGTCGATCAGGTGGGTGGTCTCAGTATCCAGGGTAGGGGAGTCTAAAACTAGAGACGAGGTGAGAGGTTTCCACGCAGGGTGGAGCGAGCTGCCGGAAGAAGTGGTGGAGGAGGATAGAATGACTACGTTTACAAGGCATTTTGATACGCTCATGGATAGAGGGTTACAGGGAAAGATACAGGCAGATGGGACGAGCTCAGGGGGCGGGGGGCTACTGGGTGAGCATGGACGAGATGGGCCGAAGGGCCGGTTTGTACGTTGCACAACTCTGCAGCTCCATCTGTCCGCGTTCTCGAGTCGTACCACAGTGATGGCAGCCACTCCACCCCCTCCGACATACCACCCTCTCGCCCCCCCTTTCACCATTCAGGACCTCCTGCGCTCTGAAAGCAACAGCCCCTCTCTGCAGCTGCGTCATCACCCTATGTTTTGAGGGTCACCAGGCCAAGGTGGGGTAAGGGGAGCCCCACCAGACTGTGCGGGGTGGGGGGAGGGGGCAGCACGTACCGTCGGAGTCCGATGCGAATTGCCGCACTGCGATCTCCACCATCTCTGCGAGCGGTTGCTCTGCCATGTCGGGGCTGGGAGCCAGGACTCGCCGCTCAGGGGGATCCAGGCTGCGGCAGACAGAACGAAGATAAGCTGGGAAACCAGTTCCTCCAGACGTCCTTTCCCCACCCCCCCACAGAACCACGCTGGTCTCATCTTCCCCTCTCCCGCTCCCATCCCTCTCCAATATATCCAGCGACCTACCATCCAACAGAGATCTCTGCCCCCATCTTGAAACAGTGTCTCCCCGCCCCCCGGATCTAAATTCCACCTCCCCCAGCAGGGGAGACACCAGTTCAGCATCTCCCCCATCAAGCCTTGCCACAGAATCGGTAAGATCCCTCTCGCTCCCCTACACCCCCAAAGAGAGTGGGCCCAGCCTGCCCATCCTTTCCCAGTGACGGAGGCCCTTTCCCCCGAGCTACAGACCCAGTGAACCCTCTCTGCATCACCCCCGGTGCTTGAAACTCTCTTGCAGAAGTGTGGAACACAGCACTGCGCACAAGTCCCGAGTGGAAGCGCACTGTCAGCCCATGAATGAGGGAACTGGATTGCCTCGAGAGTCAGCAGGAACTCAATGGGCCGAATAGCCTCCTACGCCGGAAGAAAATATGGAAAATGCAGGAGCAGGAACAATGTTTCCGTGGCTGTGGGGGGTGTCACAGTCAGGACGAGGAATGAGGAAAAATTCCTCCTCCCGAACACCCCCCCCCCACTTACACAGGGAGGTGAATCATTGGAATTCCCTCACTTGGGAGAATTGAGCGCTGTGCTGGTCACCACACTGTAGACAAGGAGGGAATTGTAATGGGGCGGGCACAAAGGAGATTCCCCAAAGGGTTGCCTCCACTGGCGGAGTTTGGTTATGGGGAAAGATTGGACGGGACTGGAACCGCTCCTGGAGTGAAAGAGGCTGAGGGATTACCTTACCGTAAAGAGCACTTTAACAGGTTGCATCACTGTCTGGTACGGAGGGGCCAATACACGCAATCGGGGGAAAAATGCTGCAGACGAGAGGAACGCAAACTCAGCCAGCTCCATCATGGACACTAGCCTTCGGAGCTCTGAGGACACCTTCAAAAGTGGTGAAAAAGGCACAACAGCACCCTTCACCTCAAGCAGTTGAAGAAGTTTGGTGTGGGCCTCCAAATCCTAAGAACTTTCTACAGGGGCACAATTGAGAGCAGCCTGACTGGCTGCATCACTTCCTGGTATGGGAGCTGTACATTTGTTAATCGCTGGACTCTGCAGAGAGCGGTGCGGACAGCCCAGCACATCTGTAGTGAGTTCCCACTGTTCAGGACATTTACAAAGACAGGTGTGTGAAAAGGGCCCGGAGGATCATTGGGGAGCCGGGTCACCCCAACCACAAACTGTTCCAGCTGCCACCATCCGGGAAACGGTACCGCAGCATGAAAGCCAGGACCAACAGGCTCTGGGACAGCTTCTTCCACCAGGCCATCAGACTGCACAATTCATGCTGACGCAACTGTATTTCTATGTCATCTTGACTATCCTGTGGTACGTAATATTTATTTTAAACTTCTACAAATTGCATGTCTAGACAGAGATGTACAGTAAAGATTTTTACTCCTCATGTATGTGAAGGACCCAAGTAATAAAGTAAATTCAGTTCGAAAGGCGATGCCTCAGAAAGCCAGCATACATCATTAAGGACCCCCAGCACCCAGGACATGCCCTCGTCTCAGTACTACCATCAGGGAGGAGGAACAGGAGCCTGAAGGCTTTAAGAACAGCTTCTTCCCCATTGCCATCGGACTATGAACCAGCCCCTGGACTCTACCTCACCACTTCCTTCACACATTTACTGATATCACTCTGCAATGCTGGCGCAAAACAACATATCAGTGATAATAAACCTGATTGAGTAAGTAAGATTATCAGAGGCAGACAGGGTAGAGAAACAGAACTTTTTACCCAGGGTTCGGGTGTCAAAGACGAGAGGGGTAGGTTCGAGGTGGGGGAAGGAGTTTCTGAGGTAACTTTCTTTGTTACACTTACTGCGGTTCGCACGAAATCTGCCGCCTGGGAGGGGGGTGGTGGAATCAGAACTTACCCCTAAGAGGCAACTTAGACCGGGCACTTAAGTGGGCGAGGTGTAGAGGGACATGGAGGCAAATAGGATCAACGCAGGTGGGCCCTCTGCAACTGGATCCTCAACTCCCTCATTAGGAGACAGTGCGGATCGGTATTGATATTCGATACAGGTGCAGCTTATTCCCTGCTCCCTCTACACTCCTGACTGTGTGGCTAGACGCAGCTCAAACTGGTAAACCATTGCAGGCGGCGGCGAGGAGGTGTGCGGGAGTGAGATAGGTGAGTGGAGCTGCAACAATATCCTTGCAGCCATCGTCAGCAAGAGAAAGGACTGACTGTGGACTTTAGGACGGCGAGGTCGAGGGAACACATGCCAGTCCTCATCGGGGAGGGGAGGAGACGGCAGTGGAAAGCAGTTGAGCAGCTTCAAGTTCCTGAGCATCAACTTGTCAGAGGATCTATCCTGGGCCCAACACACTGATCCAAGGGGTGCACTGTCTGTCTGTGTGTGTACCTTGGTGGTGGGCTGTGCGTCATCACGGGCTCGTCCATGTTGGTTTCTCCTGAGGTCCCAGTTCCCTCCCACGTCCTAAAGGCACGCGGGTCAGCGTGGTAAACCACCTTTCCCCAGTGCGCAGGTGTAGGGGTAGAACTGGGGGGGTACAGTGGAGTTACCCCTCCACCCTCACCATTCCCAACATCCTTTGCTCCCTGCTGGATTTACACACTTGACAAATACAGTACTGTGCAAAGGTCTTATTTTTATAAATACACATGTATATGTGCCCAAGACCTTTGAACAATACTGCAGCTCCCTCCACCTTAATGACCCGACCTCCCACAAACCTGGGGGCAGCAGATTTCAGGGTTCACCATGTACAACACAGAAATTGGTGTTGGTATATGATTGTCACCTGCACTGAGGAGCACTTCACCATCCTTACGGAGCATTTCGTCACGCACAGTACAGGGAGTGGGGTTCTACACCACACAGACAGATGTTCTGTCTAGTTCCATCTACCTGCTCCAAGATCACATCCCTTTTCTCTCATCCAAACTTGAGAAACTGAGCTACAGAGAAAGGTTGAATAGGTTAGGACTTTATTCCCTGGAGCATAAAAGAATGAGGGGAGATTTGATAGAGGTATATAAAATTATAATGGGTATAGATAGAGTGAATTGCAAGCAGGCTTTTCCCACTGAGGCTAGGGGAGAAAAAAGACCAGAGGACTTGGGTTAAAGGTTAAGGGGGAAAAGTTTAAAGGGAACATTGGGGGGGGGGGGGCTTCTTCACACAGAGAGTGGTGGGAGTGTGGAATGAGCTGCCAGATGAAGTGGTGAATGCGGGCTCACTTTTAACATTGAAGAAAAGCTTGGACAGGTATATGGATGAGAGGGGTATGGAGGGATATGGTCCAGGTGCAGGTCAGTGGGACTAGGCAGAAAAATGGTTCGGCACAGCCAAGAAGGGCCAAAGGGCCTGTGTCTGTGCTGTACTGTTCTGTGGTTCTCTTCAGTGCTGCAATTCAGCCTGCACCTACCACTCCTATCCGGAAACTCTGAGCGAAGAAGTTCCCCCTCCGCTGAATATTTTACCTTTCACCCTGACCTCCAGACTCAGCCAAACTGAGGTGGAAAAGGCTACGTGCGTTCGCCGTAACTGTACCCCTGGTAGTCCTGGGATTCTCTTTCCAGGTAAAGAAAGCATTCAAAAAAGCACAGACGCACATTTTCGTGGGGTATTACTGAACGTCTGCCATGTCGGACATTGGTCGCCCTTGACCTCAGGGGCAGGACCCGCTGGACTCGCTCCATTTCCAGGATTCCTTCCCTACCCACCAGCTGTGCCCGAATCCCGGAACTCTCTAATGGACAGCATCTTCACCTAAGCGATGGGTGAACGCACGCAGGCTGGGTGAGACTTGAGACAGAGGTCAGTGGAGGGTCAAAGGGGAAATATTTAAGGGGAGTCTGAGGGGGGGATGCCTTCACGGAGGGTGAGGTGAGTGTGGGATGGACTGCCAGCGGAAATGGTGAATGTGGTTCAGTCCAACACACGTTTATTATCAAAGTACAACCTGGAGATTGGTCTCCTCGCAGGCAGCTGCAGAACAAAGGGACCCGAAGGAACCAAGAGAAAAAGATGGTCAAGCACCCAATGTGCAGGAAAAAGACAAATCATGTAAATAATAATAAACTCCAGCAATAGCTTGAGTCAGTCCCCAGTTCAGCGCAGAGTTGGGTAAACCTCACAGAGCAGCGAACTGAACCGGCCCAACCCTCGCCTCCGGCCCCGATGCCCCGACCTTTTCAACCTGGCCTGGTGCCTAAATCATCGTCCGAGCACAGAGTCCAGTCACCGCGATCCACTCTGGGGCTTGGACCCCGCCGCCTTGGTTTGGATGTACCCGATCTTTCGGATTTGGCCTGGCATGAAAATCATCCTACAAACTTTGTCATTACAGTTGAAATGTTTAAGACTGGTGCGGCTAGGCACGTGGATGAGAGGGACTTGGGGGGATGTGGTCTGAGAGCAGGCAGAAAATCGGGTTGGCGAGGACTGGCACGGAAAACCTGTCCCACCCGGACCAAAGCAGTCCGGAGATGCCAATCCGCCCACCGTTGAGGGGCAGTCAGGAGCGAACAGGAGGAGCCCAGACACCTGAAAATTGAACAAGGTGACCAGCGTGCTCGCTCCCTCGCTGCATTTGCAACATTTCCTGTTTTGCTCCACATTCCCAGAACCCTCTGCGTTTCAATTCTGAATGGCAGGCAGGGATACACAGACTGGAAAGGGCGTTGTGCGGGTACAGCTGGCGATCAGGCGAAGCTCTCCTTCTCGTACAAGAAGGATGGAGTATGTCTGCTAGGGGCCACATGGTTATACAGATTCGGAGTAAACACGTACATTTCCAGTCTCTGATTTTAAGGATCTGCTAACACCCGGCGGGGTGGGGGGAAGCATGGTGCAGAAAATGCTCACTGGGTCAATTCTGCTGGGAAACGGTTCAGTTCAGTCCACTCCCGGCCATTTTCACCTGGACCGTACAATCCTGTTCACCCCCTTTCACCACCCCCCATCTTCCTTGCAAGCACTCCCACACACTGCTCCCATCAGCTTTTGAGAAGACCTGCCCCACCCTCCAAAAGAAATAACTCTCATCCCTACTGTGAATTGTGAAACTCTGAGATTTATGTGATTATGGGGCTGCGGTTTACACAGCTTTCCTTCGTGTTGCTGATCGCCGGGCTGGGGTGTTGGTTCTTGTGCGAGGGAGGGGCAGGGTTTGGGATCTGATCTTCCTGTTGGTGTTTGTGTGCGAGGGAGGGGCAGGGTTTGGGATCTGATCTTCCTGTTGGTGTTTGTGTGCGAGGGAGGGACAGGGTTTGGGATCTGATCTTCCTGTTGGTGTTTGTGTGCGAGGGAGGGGCAGGGCTTGCAATCTGATCTTCCTGTTGGTTTGTGTGTGCGAGGGAGGGAGTGGGGGGGGGGGTTCTGGATTTCCGAGTTTGGTTTCTTTTTCCTTTTCTTGCTGGGAGGGGGAGGTGGGGGGGGGGGGGTTGATATCTTCTCCCGTGGCCTTTTCTGTATTTTCTGGCTATCTGGAGAAGACGGATATCAGAGTTGAACTGTACATGCAGACTTTGACAATAAAATTAACCTTTAAACGGGTGACCACTTTATTTTTATATTTAAACAGATTCTAGATTTACTCTCAAGAAGAAACAGCCTACTTGTCATAAGACTATGAAACGGTTCCCTGCTATGATAAGATGGACTCTCGACCTCACAATCTACCCTGTTATGACCTTGCACTACACTTTCTCTATAGCTGCTCCACTTTATTCTGCATTCAGTTTTACTTTGTTTTTCTGCACTGGGTAATCATCCGAACGGTACACAAGACGAGATTTTCACTGTATCCTAGCAGTACATGTGGCAATAATGTACCAATTTCATCTGTACATTCTCCCCGTGACATCATGGGTTTCCTTCCATGTTCCAAAGACATGCGGGTTAGAGGTAGCGGGCGGGTATTTGAGTGGGCGTACAGGTGGGCACGTGAGCGGGCATATCCTCAGATTCTATTGGTCTGAACAACCCATTTCACTCATGTGACAAGTAAAGCTAATCTTCAAAATTCAGTCAGGTTACACAAGCCCAGTTTGTCTGACGCTTTTTCGGGAGTCCAACCACCTATACCATTTGTTGCTCCATCAAACTTTCTCTGATCTGCTCCCAGATGATTACCACCCTTCCTTAACAGTCCTCAGTGCTCTGGCAATGGTCTCAGCCTCCCAACGCCAATTTCTAGGTACAAGCCGACAATGGATTACAATAGGCCTACAGACGGGGGACGTGGGTTTTGATTAAAGTTTGGCAGGGCGTCAGGAGAAGGAATTCACCAGGAGCGGTGGGTATGTGGAGCTCAAGGCCCAGGGCACAGGAGCAGACTGTACTTGGCAGGTTTCTGGATCAGCACATGCTCTGCTGCTACCTGGAATGCAGGAGGATGAGGTGGAATGTGTCCGGAATATACTGCTGGGAATTCAGGCTCCCATACTCCGCAGTGCCACGATACTGGCCTGATTCCAACCCCTAATGATGGAGCTGCTGTGATTTATCATCAAAAACCCAGGGATTAAGAAACAGGGATTTTTTCTTTCTTAATTTTTCTTTTCTTATATAGGGAAGTTAGGGGGGAGGGGTTAAGGGGAGGGGGGAAAGGGATATATACTTTTTTTTCCATACTTGTAATCACTTAAAAATGCAATTAAATAAAATTTATTTTTAAAAAAACCCAGGGATACAGACATCAACAGTACTTCAAAAAATGGGGGGGGGGGTTTGGGCATTCAAAGGGGGTGCATCTCTCCCTTGGCTCCCTGCGATTGGGGGGGCACACACATTCCTCCTCCACATCCAGGAGTGCACCCCACTTCCCATTCCACGAACCCATTAAAGACGGGCTTATGCCCTTCCCACCCCATCCATGCCCCTCTCTCCAAAAGCCCCATTAAAAAGTAAATACCCCCTCCATACCCTCATTAAAGGGAAAACACCCCCTCCACACCATTTAAAGGCACATCCCCCTCCACATCATTTAAAGCTACAACACCGCCTCCACACCTCCACTCCATTCCTCTAATAAAGTGAGGGTACCCCTCTTTCTTCCACGTGACCATCTCTTCTTCCCCCCCCCCCCCACCCCACCCCACCCCGCATGCGAGTCAAAATCTCAAGTCTCGCGAGCTCTCGTCTCCCGCAGGAGCCGCCCACCGACCTGTCCGTCAGTCGCAGGTGAGAAGCTCAGACGACAGGGGGCGGGACCCAAACCCGCTCTCCGCGCCGGCGTCCAATCAGGGTGGCCTACTCGCGCCCTTCCATTGGTCGACGCCTATGACTGACAGAGGATGCGGCCGTAACCGTTGGAGAGCACGGGAGGTTGCGAGGCCGCCCGGCGAAGGAAGAAACGAAACCGGCCCTTGGAAGTAGTCTTGCTGCTCAGTCTGCCGGCGGAATACCTTCTCAGTGTTTTCTTTGAGTACCTGTGTTCGGTAGAGAACTCTAGAGATAAAATGCTGGCTGAAAATTGGTCATTACCATCAGCGGCTTCACTCCACCTTTGTTGTACACTGAGTACCCCTGTCTGCCCCCAACAAAGATGGCGTCGACAGTCTTACTTCTAATTGGTTGGCGGTATGCCCCCGCTGCCCGAACCCAACCAATGGCTGCAGCCTCGCTTATCTGACGAACCAATGGATTGCTGCCTGTGGGCTTTCTCCCCCGTTAGAGGAGCCGTACATTCGCCAATCAGATAACTGGTTAGTTTATCTCTCGCTTCACCGGTGTGTTCTGCCCTGTGAGTGGTGGTGATGCTTTCTGTTGATAGTAGGCAGTGGCCAATCGGAGATAAGATTTAGTCAAGGGCCTCCTACTGTGTGGATTTTAATCTCTGATTGGATAGAAAAAGTCACGGAAAACTGTCAAGGTTGCCAATCAAAAGAACCATACGCTTTTCTCCATAACTATCAGCCAATCAAGTTTCAAGTGCGATGCTGCGTATCTGACGGTTCTCAGCAACCGCAAATCGCGCATTAATATCCCCTGCCCCCCCCCCCAACAATTAGTGCGTGTGACAATTATATTTCAGTTTGCACCCCTCTGAGGTGGACAATTCAGAGGCACACACGCCTTCAGGGTCAGGGAGCTAGGCGGTCCCAGGGGACAAATGCAAGATCACCTGTGTTGTGGTTAGACCCCTCTCTGGCAACTGTGGCCAAGCCGGTACTTCATAACAGTGCAAGTTCACGGCCAATACACTTTGGGACCATCTTTAGCAGCTTCATCAGTGGCCTGAAGGTCAGAACTGGTGACCTTCAGTGATGATTACACTATATCAGATTCAGATTTATTTATTGCACGTGCAAAGTTCTAAGTAAGTTTATTATCCTGAGATTAGATTTCTAACATCTGCATCAGAACCTACAGTGAAATGTGGCGTGTGCATTAACAGCCAACTCATCCAAGGATGTGCTGGGGGCAGCCCACAAGTGTTGCCGTGCGTTGGTTTGTGGTAAACCCAGCACGGCCGCAGTTCTCTGTGGAACAACACAAAACCCAACAGGGCAATAGCAGTTCCTCCCTCAACCTCACCCACGCACATACACCAGGACAGACATCTTTGCCTCTAATCTGCTATGGACTCTCAGACATTCCTCCACTTCCTGAGGGGATTCTCCTCCCATCTTAACTGAATTTTGCAGGAGCACCATTGAGAACGTCCTGACAAGCTGTATCTCCATCTGGTATGGGAGCAGTCGAGCATTGCCCCAGAAGTTCCTACAAAGGAATGTGAGAACGACTGAGAGAATCATAGGGATCTCCTTACCATCCGTAAGACACAGGAGCAGAATTAGGCCATTCAGCCCATCGAGTCTGCTCTGCCAAACCATCATGGCTGATCCCGGATCCCACTCAACTCCACACACCTGCCTTCTCGCCCTGTCCTTCGATGTCCTGAGCAATCAGGGATTTATCAACTTCCATTTTGAATATGTCCACAGACTTGGCCTCCACCGCAGTCTGTGGCAGAGCATTCCACAGATTTACTACTCTCCGGCTAGAAAAAATCCTCCTTTCCTCTGTTCTAAAAGGTCACCCCTCAATTTTGAGGCTGTGCGCTCCAGCTCTGGAAACATCCTCTCCTCATCCACCCTAATCCAGTCCTTTCAACATTTGGTAGGTTTCAGTGAGATTCCCCGCTTTCTTCTAAATGTGGGGGCATGTATCTGGGGCACTGCAGTCACAGGACCCTCAGTATTATTAAGGATCCCACCCGCCCATCCAGCATCCTCTTTGACTTTCTACCGTCAGGCAGGAGACTCCGATGCATAAAGACAAGAACGGTCAGGATGGGAAACAGTTTCTTCCCCCAAGCCATTCGGCCCCTGAACTCCCTGCTGTGTCACTGGTTAATCTGCTCTGCGCCCCACAATATTTAATTTATCCACTTTGTTTATTTATCCCTAATTTGTTCGTAGATTTAATTCTCTCCTACGTGATATGTGTGTGTTATGTGTACTACCCTGCTTTACACCCTGGTTCGGAGACGCACCTCGTTTGACAGTGTACGGTATATTTAATGACAATAAACAACCTGAAATGCTAATGGCGCTTCTTACTGACCCTGGGGAGAAAGATGCTGGCTGTCCACTCGGTCTATACTCCCTGCCACATCACATTTAAAATGTCACCAGAAATTGTACTGTACCCTACAATATTTAATCTATGCACTTTAACTATGCATAATTAATTTGTAGATTTAATTCTTACTTTCCTAAGTCATTGTGTGTTATGTGTACGACTGTGCTTTATGCCCTGGTCCAGAGAAACGTCGTCCTGTTTGACAGTATACATGTGAATGACAACACACTTGACGTGACTTCCCCAAAGACTCACAGACTCGGGGCTCCAGCCGTCAGGCCTCAACTTCTGTTCCACTTGCAGCCCCTCGGCAGCTCGCTCCTTTCCAGAGAGGCAGGGGCAGATAAGGAGTAGGAGGGTGAGGCAGTGGTATCTCCAAGTCCGCCACCGTCAGCATCCGGGGTGGGAAGCCGAGGGAAGTGAGGCTTTATGAACGCCCCTGCAAGTCGCACACCATCCTCACTGGCGGAAATCTAGCAGAAAGACCGCAGCAGCCCGAGGAGGGGGTTCGCTCCCACCTTCTTAGGAGGAAAGTGGGGCAGACAATGAATGCTGGCCTTGGCAGTGGTGTCCAGACAGTGCTGAGACTGTCCGTCCGTCTCTCTCTCTCTCTCTCACACACACGCAGTCGTGTCTCGCACAGATACACGAACGTGAAGAGTGAGTGAAAATACACACACACACACACACACACACACACACACACAGAGTCAATCAGGGATGCACAGTCCTCTATCTCTTTCAGAACACACTCACAGTAATTCTTTCTCTTTCGCAAACACTCCAGCAGTGTTTTCTCTGTTTCTGCTCCATCGTTTATGGCCTCAGCGGGCTTGGGAGACGGGAGCTGCCCGTGGCGATGAGGTGATGGGAGGCAGAGGTTCAGAGAATCCTCACGTCCACTAGAGGTCTCTTCCCCCGTCATGGGAAGCCCAGCCCACGGGCTCAGCTTTCAACTGGAGCCCCACGAAAGGAGGCCATTCGGCCCCTCTTGGCCGGTCACCTGGAGACAGCAGCGTGAGGACCCCCCCCCCCAACCAACCACGTGGGTTTCCTCGCGCGTGTTCCAAAGACGTACGGCACGAGTCAGGGTTGGTGAGTTGTGGGCGTGGTACGTTGGCTCTGGAAGCATTGCGGGCTGCCCCCAGCACATCCTCAGACTGTGTTGACGCAAAAAGACATTGCACTGTATCTTTCAGTTGTCATGTGGTAAATAAAACTAATTCAAGTTAACACCTCCTTACCCATCGGCCAGTCCCAGTAATCCCAGGTTGGCAGAATTGAGAGAGGGCGATGCTGGCATTGAATGGGAGGGCAGCTTCGTTGGCCTTCTGTGTTGTGTGTGTGCTTCCAATCCGCCCCTGCTCCATCCTAGAGCCCACTCCACATCCGTCAGGCCCCTCGGGATAGTGTCTGCCAGCTGCCTGCTCCCTCTATCCGTCCACTCCGTGCTCCCGAGACTTCCATCACACTACCCGCGTCTTTGGCTCCCTCAGCACGGAAACAGACCCTTCAGCCCATCTAGTCTGTGCCAGACCACTTCAACTATCAACTACCTGCTCCCACAGACTTACTGGGATCTGCGCTAAAGCCTTGGAATTCTTCATTACATCTTGGTTTATCTCGGCTAAATCTTCGGAAGGCAGGTTTCAACTTTGCAACAGCTGATGCCTCATTAGGCTGAGCTGTCTCGTGTCTTATTGGCACAGTGACCCAATGCTTAGAACGACTGCCCCATGACTGCAGAGACCCCAGTTCAATCCTCATCTCCAGCGCTGTGAGTGTGAGAGTCTGTCTGAGTGTGTGTGTGTGAGCCTCTGTGTGTGTATGAGCCACAGTGTGTATGTATAAGAGAATGTGTATGTGTGAGCGACAGTGTGTGTGTGATTGTGTGAGTGAGAGAGACTGTGATTGTGTGTGAGAGACAGTATGCATGTGTGTGTGAGCCTGTGTGTGTGTGTGAGAGAGTGTGTGAATGAGTGTGTGTGTATGTGTGTGTGAGCCTGTGTGTGTGAATGAGAGTGTGTGTGTGTGTGAATGAGTGTGTGTGTGTGTGTGTGAATGAGTATGTGTGAATGAGTGTGTGTGTGTGTGAATGAGAGTGTGTGTGTGTGAATGAGAGTGTGTGTGTGTGTGTGAATGAGAGTGTGTGTGTGTGAATGAGTGTGTGTGTGTGAATGAGAGTGTGTGTGTGTGTGAATGAGAGTGTGTGTGTGCGCCCCTTGTCTGGACACAGCCTTCTCTCCCTTACTGAGATTCTGGTTTCCTACCACATCCTGAGTTAATGAATTAGCCAATGTGAAATGTCAAATTTCACACCCCTTCCCTTACACACACACACACACACACACCTGGGATGTGAGATGGTTCTGAGCGAGCTCTGACTCAATGGGCCAAATGGCCACACAGAGATATTCACTGGTTGTCTGTCACTGTCACCCCTAAAACCTCTCCTGTCCAGAACGGGGAGGGGGAGGGAAGCGCCGTCCTCGATCCATCCCAGTCCTCATGGGGGAGGTGTTCCTGAGGCACCATCGGGTAGACGTTTCTGTGACTTAGCCACAGCACTAGTGAAAGCTGTCCAAATGTACCTTCCAGTCAGGGGAGGGGAGGGGAACCTGCAGACAGCAGTTGTTCTTCCGCCCAGACGATTAGAGAGGGAGGTGGGATGGGGAGAGGGGGAGGTCGTGCTGGGAGGAGATTTCTGTTATGGGGAGAGGGTGGCCAGGCTCGGTCTGCTTTCTCGGAAGTGAAAGAGGCTGAGCGGTGAGCGGTTCGAGGCATATGCAGGTTACGTAGAGTCCTGGGTAGATTCAGGAGGATCTATCTCAAGCAGTGCTGAGATTCTCACCGCCTGCTGTTAAACAGACCGGACCTGGAGCTTTGGAATGGATTTGTTATTCTCACGTGCGCCGAGATACAGTGAAGCTTATCATCCAGATCAGATGGTTACGCAGGTAAGGCTGAGCCTGGCAGCATGTTTTTTCAGGCTTCTGTATCTTCTGCCCGACGGGAGGGGAGCAGAGAGAATGTCTGTGGCGGGAGGGGAGTCTTTGATTAAACTGGCTGCTTTACGGAGGCACAAGTGTAGCTAGAGTCCGTGGAGGAGAGCCTGGTTCCTGTGTCGTGCTGAACTGTTCACCGCACCAAAGGAAGCTGAAGCGTAGCAGATCCCGAGCAGATGCGACAAGGGAGATATGCTTCCACCAGCCAGAGAGCATCAGGCGAGAGGTTAGACTTACGAGGAAAGGGTCTGGTCGCTTAAAATTGCGGGGGGGGTGGGGGGAGGCACCTCTTCTCTCAGATCTTGGGATCCTCTGCCCTGGAGGTGGTGGAAGCCGGTGCTTAAAGAGGGGAAGGTCGGGATGCTGAGACCTGGTGTGGATGAGCTAATGAGCCTGGGGCAGATCAGCCATAATCGTGTTGAACGCCAGGCTTGAGGGCCCCCCCCACCTGTTCCTGTTTTATTCTGATCGAAGGTGGGAAGGGGGCAGTGGGAGGTGGAAAGGAGAACCCCGAAAGATTGAACAACAGAACCCCCAAAGCCCCCTCTCCCACCTCCCCCCCACCAGCAAAGCAACAACCCTCCCTCTCCCCCACCCATTTCAGCAGCCACCATAGAGAGGCCATGATCTGCAGCCAACAAAAACTGCTGTTTACCGGAGAGTTCGACAAGCCACGGGCTCTCTCTCTCTCCCTCACTAACAAGGGACAGAGAGTCCCCCTGTAATATTCCATTAAACTCCCAACAGTGTTCAAATATCCCATCTAGTAAGTGGTTTGACTGCTTCTAACACTTCCTTAGTACGTACTGCCCCTGCAAAACACTAGTTAACCACACTCGGAGTACTGCGTTCAGCTTTGGTCACCACATTGGCTTGGAGACGCTGCTGAGGAATTCCATGGATTTGAGGACGTTAGTTATGGGGAGAGGGTTGGCAGGGACTATTTTCCCTCAAGCGAAGGAGGCAGAGGGCTGAGGAGTATTGATAAAGTAGATAGTCAGAATCTTCTTCCCTTCGTGTGCAGTGTCATGTGACGTGGGTCATCATGGTCTTATCCATGACCGTGATCGTTCTTGGCAAATTTTTCAATCTGGGCAGTGTTTACCTGATGGGTGACCCCCAGCCATTATCAGGGCTCTTTGGAGATTGTCTGCCTGGCGTCAGTGGTCGCATAATCAGGAACTTGTGATATGCTCATACAACCATTCACCAGCTGTGACCCTGATCGGGGAGGGCGGGGGGTGAAGCTAAGCAAGTGCTACACCTTACCCAAAGGAAAGCTGCAGGCTAGCGGAGGGGAAGGAGCACCTCACACCACCCTTCACCCTTTCCCCTCGTTGGGGATTTTGAGGGGAAGGGTTCTCTTTTGCATAGAGGGGGTGATATCTGGGATGTGCTCCCAGAAGAAGAGGTGGAACCAGATCAAAGTGTGCATTGCAGAGATGTTTGAACGGACACTTGGCAGTGTGTAGATATGATGCTGGTGCAGGTAAATTAGATTAGTTCAAAGAAACTTTATTATCGAAGTAAGTATGCCCCCTGCCCGTTTCACCGCTGGCGTTCCGGGCAGCAATGAGGGTCCTCCATCTCTGGCGGTGTTCAGGGCTTCCTCCGTCACGTCAGCGGCTCCCTCTCGGTTTTCACTGCTGTCAGCCACACAGCCCCGGGATACCGTCGCACTCAGCTGTAGAAGGACGCTTCATTGTTTCTGTAACAGTTTTGTTTGACCTGTCAGGGCTGTCGGCCCTGAGCTGAACCCGGAGGACCGGTGGGCCACTCTCAGTCTGCCCTCTGCCCTCTGACCTGTTTGGCATGGGCGACCCGACCAAGATCCAAAGCACAAGGCCCCGACTCTGACCAACGTGGCTCTCCGGGTCGTTGAGGCACACAAGCCTCCAGACCCATCGACAAGTCTGCGGTCCTTTGGGAGGAAAAGAACAGATATGTCACCATATATCACCCTGAGATTCATGTCCTTGCAGGCATTCACAACAAATACAAAGAAACAACAGTATAGTGAAATGTACGCACAAACAGATAATGCATATGAAGACAAACTATGCAATTAAAAAAAACAAATAATATTTTAAAAGAATAGTGCTGGATCTGTAAATAAGTAAAATAAACCTTTTTCCAAAATTAACTCAGCTCCATTGAAGAAATCCCCTTTTCTCGTTAACCTGCAGTCTCTTTCCCAAACTCAGTCGATTCGAAAAGCTGTCCCTTCAGCACAATCGACAACTTTTAGAAATTTTTTTTCCCTTCGGTGAGCAGGGAAGTCAAAAGCCTTTGGCGATCTCTTACCTTTGCAAAACACAGTCTCACAAAGTGCAAGCTGATTAGCAGCAACCCCTGTGGTATATCCACTCCTGCCCAGCCAATGAGTTGGCCCATCTGGCCCCTCCCCATTTAATAAATCAGCACAATTAACACCCCAGGCTGGTGGTGGCAGGAGGGGTTTCTCAGCCGTCGGAGCAGTCACCCATTTTAAATGGGAAAGGTCTCCCTCTCAGGTGGTGGCAGGTATCTGGAGCCCCCTCCCTCAAAGGCCACGAATGAATCAGAGCAGCACACACAAAATGCTGGTGGAACGCTGCAGGCCAGGGAGAAGCGCAGTCGACATTTCGGGCCGAGACCCTGACAAATCAGAATCAGAAACAAGTTTATTATCGCCCAGATATTTCATGAGATCGTTCCTTGCGGCTGCAGTGCAAGACATTAAAAAGTTACTGCGTTACATTAAAAAATGAATTGTGCTGAAGTGGAACAGTGAGGCCATTTCCGTGGGTTCATGGACCGTTCAGAAATCTGATGGTGGAAGGGAAGAAGCTGGTTTAAAACTCCGAGCAGGCTCCTGTACCTCCTCCTCGATGATAGTAATGAGAGGGAATGTCCCAGATGCAGAGGCTCCTTAGCGACAGATGCTGCCTCCCTGAGGCACCAGCTTTTGAAGATCACCATGATGGTGCGGAGCTGACCGAGTCTCTGATCCTCTTCATTCCCTTCTGATTCTGTGGACTGGAAACTCCATAACAGGCAGTGATGCTCTCCATGGTCCATTCGTTCGTTATGTGCCGTGACACCTCTTTCTGTGACCATGGCAAATTTCTCTACAAAAGTGGTTTGCCTTTGTCTTCTCCTGGGCAGTGTCTTTACAAGATGGGTGACCGCCAGCCATCGTCAATACTCTTCAGAGATTGTCTGCCTGGCGTCACCGGTCGCATACCCAGGACCTGTGATATGCGCCAGCTTCACGTGACCCTGATCGGCGGGGCTACACCTCGCCCAAGGGTGACCTGCAAGGCAGGCGGAGGAAATGGTGGCATCTGTTAGTCTCGCCAGACCATGGATCTGCGCCTGGAATGGTTTCCAGGGCGCAGGCCTGGGCAAGGTTGTATGGAAGACCGGCAGTTGCCCATGCTGCAAGTCTCCCCTCTCCATGACACCGATGTTGTCCACGGGAAGGGCAAGGGCTGATACAGCTCGGCACCAGTGTCATCGCAGGAGTTGCCAGAGCGAGGTTGAAGGCAACGTCGGACTGCTTAGGGACTCCAGCTCCGGATTTGTCCTCAGGGTTTACTCCCGAAGCCTTTCCCATGAGTGGGTATGGCCGCAAGGCAGCGGAGGTTTGAAATCAGAGTTTTCCCTCTCTCAGATGGACTGCCTTCCCAGGCTGACGAGCTCCATCTACCCGGGGGAAGGAGTGCCTTAAATCTGCTTTGGTAGAGATGTATCCCCACTCCTTCACCCATCTGTACCCCTCCTCGGCACATCTGTAGAAATTTGCCTTTGGTAAGGCCAAGGGAGACAGATTCTTAATACGTGGTGGGAGGGGGTAGTTGAAGATCACTGGGACTGGCTGGGAATGCGAGGTACCAAGAGGGGTGGGACAGTTTGGGTTTGAGTTCCTTGGAGTTCAGGAAAGTGGCAGGCGACATTATTCAAACACACAAGGTCCCGTGCAGTTGGATGCAGGGCTGTCTCCACTAGCGGGGGGGGGGGGGGGGGGGGGGGGGGGGGGAGTCCCAAACAAGGCAACACGTACAACAAGCTGGAGGGACTCAGCAGGTCGGGCAGGACCCGTGGAAATGAGCAGTCAACGTTTCGGGCCGAGACCCTTCGTTAGGATTGAAGAGGGAGGGGGCAGGGGCCCTATAAAGAAGGTGGGGGGAGGGTGGGAAGGAGAAGGCTGGTAGGTGCCAGGTGAAAAACCAGTAAGGGGAAAAATCAAGGGGTGGGGGAGGGCATAGGCAGGAAATGTGAAGAAGGAATGGGATAAAGCACTATGGGTAGTAGTAGAAGGCAGAATCATGAGAGAGGTGATAGGCAGCTGGAGGAGGAGGCAGAGTGAAACTGGGATGGGGGAAGGGAGGGGGAGGGAATTACCGGAAGTTGGAGAATTCAGTGTTCGTGACGGGGGGCTGGAGACTACCCAGACGGTATATGAGGTGTTGCTTCTCCAACCTGAGTTTGGCCTCATCGTGGCAGTAGAGGAGGCCGTGTATGGACATATCCGAATGGGAATGTGAAGCAGAGTTGAATTGGATGGCAACTGGGAGATCCTGTCTGTTGTGGCGGACGGAGCGGAGGTGCTCGACGAAGCGGTCCCCCTAATCTGTGTTGGGTCTCGCCGATGCTGCCCGACCAGCTGAGTTCCTCTAGCCTGCTGCACGTGTTGCTTTGACCCCGGCATCTGCAGAGTACTCTGTGTTCCCAAACAAGGGAACAGGGTTGCAGTATAAGGGGTTGGTCATTCGACTCTGAGGTGGTGGATCCCTGGAACTCCCTGCCCCTGAGGGTGATGGAAGGTGGATCATTCAGAGAAGAGATGGGGTCTGAGGCAGATCAGCCACAATCGTGTCGAATGGCAGGACAGGCTTGAGCTTCATAACCTTTGGTAAATTGTCCCTCAGCACAGACACTGTTTTAACATGAGCAGAGTCAGCAGGCAGATGCAGCTGGTAGATGTGATGAAAGGAGGCACAGCACACATCATACTGAGACCCGTTTCAAGGAAGAGCTCGGCTCGGCTCGAGCCAATGTTGCATGACTTTCATATGCCAAAGCTCAAAGGAGAATCCTGCATTTACAATGTGTTTGTAATGCTTCTTTTGAATTACATACAACTTTCACATCTCCTTCTTTGCACCCGTCCTTTGGAAACGGATGTTAAGTCAGCATCATCTGGTCTTTCAGTAACTATGATTCATAGTCACTGTGCAGAGCTGCATTTTAAATTTAATTTACAGTCCATATTCAGATCTGAAGGTTGGCAGCTAAAGTCACTGTTTTGCTGCCCTGCCCAGGAGCTGCTCTAACACATACACATGTGCACACTCTATTAGACACACTCACTCTGTCTAAAGCACATAACACGCTCGAATGCACAAGCACACTCAGAATCAGGTACACTATCACTGTGTTATGTGACATTAAATTTGTTTTTTGGTATCAGTGGTAAACTGCGAGACAGTCACGATGCAGTGATATGTTAATACGCACACTCCGTCACTCACACCATGTCTGTCTGATTTTCTCTCTCACACACACACACACACACACTTGCACTATTGCCTCACACCCTGGCGTGGAAGCACCAATGCCCAGGAGCAGAAAGGTCCACAGAGAGTGGTGGACCGGGGCAAAACCCTCCCCACCATTGAATACCTCTATTGCCACAAGAAAGCAGCATCCTCCCCCACCACCATCCAGGCCATTCTCTCTTCTCGCTGCTATGCTTGGGCAAGATATGTACACAAGCCTGAGGTGTCACACGGCCAGGTTATTACCCTTCAGCCATCAGAGCCCTCAGCTGCGGTGGATAAATCCTGTGACACCCGCTCACTCTCACCGACTCCTCGCCAGTTGTGTGTGCTCCGTTATCCTAGCTCGTCTACTTTGTTCTGCCGTTCCTTGCTACAGTTTTTCATAAATTTGATCGAATTTTGTTCCTGCAGAAATGAATCTCAGGGTTATGTGTAACATATACCGTATGGACTCTGATGTTTACTTGCAATGTTGAGCCCCCACTCTCATGTTGTCTCCCAAGCTGTTTCTCTCTCACACACACACACACATTTTCACGCACACTCGTGCTCTTACACACACACTTGCACGCTCACTCATACACACTCTCAAACACAAACACTCTTTCACACACACATCCACTCTCTCTCCCTCTCGAACCCACCACTGAGGACCCCCTTTGTGCCGCGGTCTCCCCGAGTGAACCCCTTTCAGCCCAGTAACACAAACAGCATCGGCCCAGGCTCAAATCGGCATTGTGCAATCTGCCTTGCGGGAGAAAATGTAGTGTTTACAAGGCAGTTCCTGAGTCAGCTCCTACTGCCTTGTGTTATTTCGCTGTGTGCGTTGTTCTGCCAGGCGTGAGTCAGCGGGGCTGTGAGCTGAGAGCCAGCAACCAACCCCCCCACCAACCTCCAGCTGGCCAAGGACTTCTCTGCATTGAAGGTGCAGGCTGCTCTGTAAACTTGCTGTAATCGTAATTAAGTCTCCGTATGGCACTGCGTTGGATACCAGCGATGTATGTTTATGCTTGTCTTCTGCATGCCTGTGTGGTGTTTTTCATTTTGCAAACACATTTTCACTCTCGCCCCCCTCTGTCCCTCTCTCCCTCTCCCCCGTCTCTCTCTCTGTCCCTCCTCTGAGTCTCAGTCTCTGTCTGTCTCTCTCTTTCTGTCCCAGTCCCTATCTCTGTCTGTTTGTCTCTCTTTCTGTCCCAGTCTATCTTTCTCTCTCTCTCTCTGTGTCTCTTTCTGAGTCCCAGTCCCCATCTCTCTCTTTCTGTTTTTCTCTCTCTCTCTATCAGTCTGTCTCTGTCTGTCTCCCTCTGTTCCTCCCCAATTCCAACCCCCTCAGCGATACGGTCAGGTTTCTCAATGTGGGAGGAGCTAATAGTAAATATAGAAGGGCAAGGTGGTGGTGGGGGGGGTGGTGGAGAGAGAGAGAAAAACAGTGATATAAGAGATTGGAGCAGTAATCACCTCAGAGAGTAGCACATCTCGACTGCGTAAACACGCTCCCAGCACAAGGACAGCCGGCAGGTTCTGATCTCTGCATTTCCAGCTCTTCAGCAGCACCGGGTCGGGAGCAGATAGTGAGGAGGAGAGAGAGAGAAAACTTGTTAAATATCTGGAACGCTCACCCACCAGCCCGCTCCCGATTCCTCTGTGAAGTCCGACCTCTCTCTCTGGACCCCCGCGCCGTCCACTTCCCACCTGTCGCCTGTCCTCGCCGCTTGCTCCTTGCCCGAGGTAGGGGCGAGGAACGTCAGAGGTCACGGCTGCCTCTCTCGGATTTGGACCGCTCTTTTGCCCCCCTGGACGTTGATTTGGTTTGAGCTGTCCAGCCACCGAGCACGACCGCCTTCAAGCTGCTTTCAAACTTGCTCAGGTGGGGAGTTCTTTTTGCCGTCAACCTCTGAGTCTTCGCCCA
The DNA here is from genome assembly GCF_048418815.1 of Hemitrygon akajei. Classification (NCBI taxonomy): domain Eukaryota; kingdom Metazoa; phylum Chordata; class Chondrichthyes; order Myliobatiformes; family Dasyatidae; genus Hemitrygon; species Hemitrygon akajei. Next base: position 22,899,890 of record NC_133148.1, on the reverse strand, counting down.
TCCATCCCCTTCTCTCGCAGACTGGACTAACTCCTGGTGGGCAAGATGGCAGAGGGGAGCCGACAGCGTAACCTGCCCCCGGCCAGCAAGGGGTCCGTGGACAAGTTGCCGGGCAGCGGGAAGAAGGAAGAAGCTGGAGTCTCCCTGAAGAAGGAGATCGGACTGGTCAGTGCCTGTGGGATCATTGTCGGTGAGTGTTGACAAGGGGCTCGATACTCGAATGCGGGAGTGAGTGTGTGGCCAAGGTTACCAACCCCCTCTCCCACCACCATCCACAGTCGGGTACCCCACTTCCCCAGGGCCACTGGGAGAGGGGCTGCAGTTGGGGGAGACATGGAGGGGGTGGGCACCAGGCTCTGGGTGTGAAGGGGACTGGGGTGGAGGCGAAGGGGAGGGAGGGGCGAGCAGGCAGGAGGGGAGGGAGAGAGCTGGTTGCGGTGAGGGAGGAGGGAGGCCCAGCAGCGGCAGGGTGATGGAATGGGGGAGCAGAGCGTTGCAGAGGGGGACGGGGAGAAGAATGAGATCTGTGAGCACCGGGTGGTGAACGAGTCCAGCACTTTGGGCAGCTGGAGATCGGCGGGGTATTGCCAGTGATTACCACCCCAAAGGACCCATTGGGCTGACAGCACAGACTGCAAGGGGCAGCAAAGTTCCCCGAAGGGTGCGTACAGCACGCTGGGAGGCTGGGTTTGAGGTGAACTCCCTCCTGTATCTATGTGCATGTCCCATTGCCCCCTCTCACACCACACACAATCCTAATGGAAAGTGGGATTGGATGGGGGGGGGGGTTCCTTTCTACCTCCCCTCGACCACCCCTCTGACCTACGTTCACCCCTTCCACAATCTGTACACCTCCCAAATCCAGCACCGTGATGGCTCACCGTCTTGCCTGCTGCTACCCAGCCATGGAATTACTAATCCTAAACTCCTTTCAAAAGATTCTCCTCCTCAGGGCTAATTGTTCCAGTGAGGAACTTTGGGCACTATACAAAGGCAGGGTGCGTTGTTAACTAGAGTGACTCCACCAGGACAATGTGCAATTAACAGTTGCAATTAACAGCCAGTCAATCAGTAATCAGCGGTGACCAAAGCGCAAGTTTCAGAAGTTAGATCTAATTATCTGTAAATTAAATCTTCTCTTCTGCTTTTGTCATTGGATTGTTTGTTAATTGAATTTAATCATAGACAGGTGGGGTGGGGGGGAATGTGTTCACAGCTAGACACCTTCCCCCCCCCCCACACTAACCATGCCCAACCCTGCAGACCTTTGACCATCTCCTCACAAGAAGTTCCTCAAGGGTATGATGCCATTGTGGGAAAGAACGGGAGAGCTGGGGTCCATTGGGAAGCTCAAAGTAAACTGATCATCAAAGTGCAACCCTGAGATCCAATTCCAAGAGGACCTACTCAATAAATCCAAAATAAAATTGATGAAAGACCGCACCAACTTGGGCGTTCAACCAGTGTGCAAACAGCAATCCGCGCAGATACAGGAAGAAAGAAATAATAATAATAATGAATAAATAAGCAATAAATATGGCAAACATGATATGTAGAGCCTTTGAGGATGAGGTTCCATTGAGGTGTGTGTACGGCGGTAGTGAATGGGAAGGGGTTGGGATTGTGTACGGTGGGAGTGAATGGGAAGGGGTGGGGTCTGTTGGGATTGTGTACGGTGGGAGTGAATGGGAAGGGGTGGGGTCCATTGGGATTGTGTACGGTGGGAGTGAATGGGAAGGGGTGGGGTTCATTGGGAGTGTGTACGGTGGGAGTGAATGGGAAGGGGTGGGGTCCATTGGGATTGTGTACGGTGGGAGTGAATGGGAAGGGGTGGAGTCCATTGGGATTGTGTACGGCGGTAGTGAATGGGAAGGGGTGGGGTCCATTGGGAGTGTGTACGGTGGGAGTGAATGGGAAGGGGTGGGGTCCATTGGGATTGTGTACGGTGGGAGTGAATGGGAAGGGGTGGGGTTCATTGGGATTGTGTACGGTGGGAGTGAATGGGAAGGGGTGGGGTCCATTGGGATTGTGTACGGTGGGAGTGAATGGGAAGGGGTGAGGTCTGTTGGGATTGTGTACGGTGGGAGTGAATGGGAAGGGGTGGGGTCTGTTGGGATTGTGTACGGTGGGAGTGAATGGGAAGGGGTAGGGTCTGTTGGGATTGTGTGCGGTGGGAGTGAATGGGAAGGGGTAGGGTCTGTTGGGATTGTGTACGGTGAGAGTGAATGGGAAGGGGTAGGGTCTGTTGGGATTGTGTGTGGTGAGAGTGAATGGGAAGGGGTAGGGTCTGTTGGGATTGTGTACGGTGGGAGTGAATGGGAAGGGGTGGGGTCCATTGGGATTGTGTACGGTGGGAGTGAATGGGAAGGGGTGGGGTCTGTTGGGATTGTGTGCGGTGGGAGTGAATGGGAAGGGGTAGGGTCTGTTGGGATTGTGTGCGGTGGGAGTGAATGGGAAGGGGTAGGGTCTGTTGGGATTGTGTATGGTGGGAGTGAATGGGAAGGGGTCCCAGGGTAAGGGGAAATCCCTGATTGCCTGTGGCTTGCTGGGTGTAAACTGAGGCTCGTCATGATGGAAGGCAGCTCACATGGAAGAGTATAATAACAGGGACCACCAGTACAGTTTCAGTCGGGGTTGTCTGCAGGGAAGCAGGGGAGGGCTGGAGATGCGGCAGAATGATGGTCAGTGGTGAAAGTGTTGGTGATGGGGATGGTGTCGAGTCACTTACTTCGAGCCTGCGCCTTCTCTGGTGCCTCACGCGCACCATATTCTGGGGCTCAGTGCCAGTAACAATAAGTCAGTGGCCTGTGTTGTCTCTCTGAATGCACAAAGCCAACAAGCTGCCTTTAATACTCCCTTCAGCGCACAGAAATGTCCCACACACGATCCAGATCAAACATTGAATGACCGCAGAGTTCGAAAGGTTAAAAAGTTGGCCAACGTTGTCAGTTTTGAACATAGAGAGCCAGGGAGGGGGAGAAGAAGAAAGAAATAGAGAAACAGATAGAGATAGAAAAACAGACGGAAAGAAACACAGAAAGGAAAAGAGAGGACAAGCGAGATGGCAAGAGAGACAGACAGAGAAAAGCACACACACACATAGTGATTCAGAGACAGAAGGGGGGGGCACAGAATATGGACACAGAGGTTTGGGCATGGGTGGGGTTTAAAATAAAGGCTTCATTTGAACACGTGGGAGCCCCCGTCCCAAAGGCCTGTGTTCGTTGGGTTAGTTACATAGTCTGGCATGGATCCCAGCCTTGTTAACCACTTGCTGGGGGATGGGGGTGTTAGGTCAGCCCCGACAGACAGCCCAAGGGCCGTGGGGACGTGAGGACGAATGGGATGCATCGCACGTCCTCCTCGAGAAAACACTGAACCCTGGTTCAGTCCCAGCCTCTGTCGTTGTGCATGCATGTGTGTGAGAAATCTGCACCCTCGTCCAGTGAACCAGGGGGTTTTCTCCATTTACCTCCCACGTCCCAGTGAAATAATCAGCTATTGTGAATTGCCCCCACTCGCCTCCCCAGTGTGGTGGATTGGTGTGGTTGGGGGCCAGCATGGAGTCTGTGGGCTGAAGGGCCTGCTCCCATGGCAGATGCCTCTATAACCGGCCCTCTTTCTACCTTAGTGAGGCTTCCCATTACCGAGAGACAGAGAGAGGGGTAGAGTGGGGGAGGAAGAGAGGGAGAAGAGATTGGTGGGGTGAGAGAGAGGGGGTGGAGATGGGGACGGAGGGAGAAAGAGAGGGAGGTGGAGAGAGGGGTGATGAGAGGGAGAGGGGTTAGAAAGGGAGGGAGAGAAGGTTGATGTAAAGAGAGGGAGGAGGAGAGAGAAAGAAGGAGTAGGGGTGGGGGGGAGAGTGAGAGAGACGGGGTAAAGTGGAAAGAGAGTGGATAGTGGGATGGAGGAATGAAAAAGAGAGAGAGAGGAAGCATCCGGCACTGTGGGGCTCCCACAGAACTGACCCAGCGCTAACCCTAAAGATACCCCCCTCCCCATCCCCAATTCCTCTGCCCTCATGCCCGCCTCCAGGAGGGCTGCCGAGGATCAGGGCTGTCGGATTAACCTGTCTCCCTGCCCGTGTCACTTTATCTGAGAAGGAGCTACATGAATCAGTCTCTCTGTTCTCCCTCAGAACGCCACTTCAGATAAATTTTAATCTCGTTATGTCAAGCTCTGAGGAGATTACTCAGCACATGACCACTTCACCCTCGCAACAATCCCCTGCGCTCGCCGTGGTTCAGCTGTGCCTCCTCTCCACCCTTGCGCCGGCACATCGGTGGCCGATCCCCTGCCCCACTCTCTCTTCCACCTCGCCCTCACCCCTCAGCCTCCCTTTGCTCCTCATCCATCTCTCCTCCCTTTCTTCAACCTATCAACCCCTTCTCCCCCTCCTGATCTTTCCCTTTTTCACCCCATCCTCTCCCTCTCTACCTTTCTCTCTCCCCACAGTCTAACTCTCCTTCTTTCACTCTCCCTTTCCCTCTTGCACACTCCCCCCTTCTCCCACTTTATCTCCCTCTCTCTGCCTACTAAACCCTGCCCCCTCACACCTCCTTTTCAATTCCCACTTCTCCTGTCCCTCTCCCTCGCCTCTGTTTCCTCAGCACACGCAACCACACTGTCCCACTTTTACTTCTGGCCTCAGCTTCCCCTTTGAGCCCTGTAGCATGCGTTAGCTTCAATCCTGCAGGCTCAGCTGTCACCAGACCCATGCGAGTGTGTGTCCTTGCCCCCACGCAGTCTAACCACAACACCCCCGCCCCCCCAGTCGATCAGCAGGAAGGATGATCACAGTCTCTCCAGCAGGTCAGCGTGGCAGTTAGGGACAAGTAAACACTGGGTTTATTTCTGGCAGTCGGTGTTCCACTCAGCCACGGGACAAACAGCAGCACAGGAGATAATGTGACACTGAAAAATGGCAAAGCTGCTCGACAACTGAAGCTTCTGGGCTCCCCCTCCCTCCACAGGTGCTGCCTGACCCAGAGCTTTCTCCCTTCCCTCACCGCTGGCAGTGACTCGATTATCGCGCAGCCTCCAATTCAAAGTCGGGTTTATCGAGAGGTGCCCGCGTCTGCTCAGGCGTAACGAGAAACTTAATCGCGGCAACATCACAGGAACTTTGCCTCAGGAAAGCAGCAATCGTTAGAAAAACGTTGATTAAACATGCAAGGAAGATGTCCTCAGTCGTGCAGAGTGCTCACAGTGTTGCTGTACTGAGGGAGTGACTCGGGTTGGGTCAAGAAGCGAGCGGTTGAAGGGAAGTAGCTGTTCCTGAACCAGGTGGTGTGGGACTTCAGGCTTCTGTACCTCCTGCCCAGTGGCACGGCCCGGGTGGTGTGGGACTTCAGGCTTCTGTACCTCCTGCCCAGTGGCACGGCCCGGGTGGTGTGGGACTTCAGGCTTCTGTACCTCCTGCCCGATAGCACGGCCCGGGTGGTGTGGGACTTCAGGCTTCTGTACCTCCTGCCCGATGGCACGGCCCGGGTGGTGTGGGACTTCAGGCTTCTGTACCTCCTGCCCAGTGGCACGGCCCGGGTGGTGTGGGACTTCAGGCTTCTGTACCTCCTGCCCAGTGGCACGGCCCGGGTGGTGTGGGACTTCAGGCTTCTGTACCTCCTGCCCAGTGGCACGGCCCGGGTGGTGCGGATCTGCTGTGCAGGAAAGAGCTTCATCCGTCGTCAGGGACCCCCACCACCCAGGACGTGCTCTCATCTCGCTGCTGCCATCATCAGGAAAAAGGTGCAGGAGCCCCAGGACCCACACCACCAGGTTCAGCAACAGTTATTACCCCTCAACCATCAGGCTCCTGAACCAGTGTGGATAACTTCACTCACCCCAACACTGACCCAATTCCACACCTACACCACCAGGTTCAGCAACAGTTATTACCCCTCAGCCATCAGGCTCCTGAACCAGTGTGGATAACTTCACTCACCCCAACACTGAACTGATTCCACACATCAGGCTCCTGAACCAGTGTGGATAACTTCACTCACCCCAACACTGACCCAATTCCACACCTACACCACCAGGTTCAGCAACAGTTATTACCCCTCAGCCATCAGGCTCCTGAACCAGTGTGGATAACTTCACTCAACTCAACTCAGCTCTGAACCGATTCCACAACCTAAGGACTCGCTTCCTAGGACTCTTAATCTCATGTCCTCGTTATCTATTGCCTCTTTATTTATTATGGTTATTTTTGTATTTTCAATTTGTTGGTCTTTGCACGTTAGCTGTTTCCCTGTCTCGTGTGCAGTTTTTTATTGATTATATTGTGTTATTCACGCCAGAAAATGAGCCTCAGGGTGACATAAATGTACTTTGATAATAAATTTACTGTGAACTTTGGTAGACGTTGCCTCGTAGTTACGGGCGATGGTGGGGAGGGATGCGCTCACGGCTCGCTGCGCGTCGGAATTGCCGGATTGTATCAGGAAGAGTTTGTTGTCACGTATGCCAGTGTGCAGTGAAACTCCTTGTTGTGGAGCTGACAGAGGGAGCAGTATCACTGGCGATAATTAACAGCGATGAGCACCAAAGCAACTGTTCAAAGTCCAGCAGTGACTGTAGCAATGCAGAGAGAAACGCTGATGTGACACTAAGTGAGAAAGGAGGAACTAGGAGCCCGAGGATGTGGCAACTCCACCGGGAGGGGGGGACCGATGATAGGATGGGGAAGACACTGGGCCTGACTGGCGTCTCCGCTCCGAGATCAGTCGGGGCACTTGACCTCGGGGTAGAAGGGTGAGACGGGTTTGGACTGGGTTCCCGATCACAGCGGGTTTAGGCAGGGGGAGGGGGTCGGCAGATAGTTCGAGGGCCAGAGTGGAGGTGGATGTAGCTGGAAATGCCCCTTGCAGAATTCACACGTCACTGGGACTAGACGAGCTCTTGCAGAATTCACGTGGGGTGAACGACGTGCACTGACGAAGGGTCTCGGCCTGAAACGTCAACTGTTTATCCCCCCCCCCCCCCCCCGGAGAGGCTGAGTTCCGCCAGCGTTTTGACTCTGCGAGGGTAAACGGTGAGGATTGGCGACTCGGTGGCTGCAGGGAGGGGAAGAGGGATGTGGAAGGGCAACCTGCTGGGCTGCTGGAAAGCTGGGAATGGAGCCAGCACAGACCTGAGGGGTTAAACCTCCTCCTGGGGAGCAAGGTGGGAGAAGGGCAATGAAATGAGGGTGGGAGAGTGATTGGCGGCTGGGGCAATGTAACTGTGGGGGTGGGGGGGGGGGTCCTGGGTCAGAATACTGAACCGACGTCCTATCTCTGAAGCAGAGGCTGAACGATCCCACAGACTGGAGACTATCTCCACAATCTGCCCCATCGCTCTCGCATCCTCTTTTCACTGCCCTTCTCCCCCTCTGCCCCCTGCCGTTCTTCCCTCCCTTCCTTCTGATCCCCACCCCATCACTCTCCCCTCCTCTTCCCCTTCACTCACTCTCTCATCCCTCGATTTTCCCCTCACCCCCTGCCTCTTTCACTCTCTCCCCACAGGGAACATCATCGGCTCGGGGATCTTCGTCTCCCCGAAGGGCGTGATGGAGAACGCTGGTTCGGTCGGCCTGGCCTTGGTCGTCTGGATCATCACCGGCTTCATCACCGCCATCGGCGCGCTCTGCTACGCCGAGCTGGGAGTCACCATCCCGAAATCAGGCGGCGACTACTCTTACGTCAAGGATATCTTCGGCGGACTAGCAGGGTGAGGTGCTGGCGGTGTCCTCTCACCCCAGGGGCAGGGGGCACACTCTCATCTTGAGACCCATGGTGGGGGGGGGGCACGGTTTGGGTTGCTTCAGGCCCTCAGTAGTCACGGCAAGAGTGGGACGATAAGATCAGCCCCAGTTGGGAGACAGTGGGTGTGAGAGGAGGGACCGTTGTTTCTTTCTGATCCATTGGGGGGGGGGGGGTTTGTGGGTTGTATGCAGGACTCCTGGGTGGGGAGGTGGCCAGATTTCTCTCCAACGATTTGTCCTCTATACCTCTACCTCTTCGCTTTCCGCTTTCTCTCCCTCCCCCACTCCTTTCCCTCTCCCCTCCAATCCCCTTCTCTCCCTGCCCCCTCTCCCTTTCCCTCTGTTCTCCTCATTCCTCTCCCCTCTCACTTTCCCCTTCTCCCCGCTGCCATTCTCTCCCCCTTCTCCCTTCACACGCCGGCTGCTTTGGGACGGGAGGTCGAATCCAGCCGGCTCTCTTGCCTTTCTCTCTGTGCTGGGTCGAGTGCCGAGCTAGCGACTCGACCTCGTAAAGAAAAGAAATTGCCTGCTACAGAAACATCAACAGCAAGGGAGTTGATGGCCTGTGCTCCCTCGTGAGTTGAAAGGCAATTTCTCTTCTCCCTTCACTTTCCTCCATCACCTACCCATCTACCCTTCTCTCCCCTCCGCCCTTCCCCTCTCTATCTTTCCCTTTCCCTCCCACACTCCCTCTTCTGCCTATCTATTTCTCCTCTCTCCCTGCCCCTCCTCCCCATCAATCTCCCTTTCCCTCTGCTCTTCTCATTACTTTCCCCTTCTTCCCCCTCCCTCCCCTTCTCTCCCCTCTTCTCCCTCCACTTTCCTCCATTACCTAACCATCTCCCTCTCCACCCCTCCCCAGCTACCCCTCTCCCCATCTTCCCCCATCCCTTTCCCTCCCTCTTCCTCTCCCTATCTATTTCTCCTCTTTCCCTCCCATCCCTCTCTTACTTTTCCTTTTTTCCCTTCTCTCTGGCTCTCCCCTTTTCTCCCCTTCTCCCTTGCCCTCTACCCCTTCCCACCATTTCCCTCTCTGACCCTTCTACCTCTTCCCTCTCTCTCCTTCCTCTCAATCTCCCCTCACCAGTCCTACTCTCCTCTCCTCTCCTCTCTCCCTCTCCCCAGTACAATGTTACAGGAGTCCGTGGCTGTCAGTTTACCTGCTGGTGCGTGTGTGGGTTTCAGGCCGGGGATTTGGGTTGGGATCGGATTTTCCAGCGGGGTGAGTTTCACGGGGCCGGACAGCCTCGCCTGCTCCCTCGGTGCTGGTCTGCCTAACAACTTCCCCCACCTCTGCCTTGTGTGCAGCTTCCTGCGACTCTGGATTGCTGTGCTGGTCATCTACCCGACCAACCAGGCTGTCATCGCACTGACCTTCTCGAACTACGTCCTGTACCCGATCTTCCCCACCTGTCTGGCCCCCGAGCTGGGCCTTCGCCTGCTGGCCGCCGTTTGCCTCTGTAAGTACACGCCAGTCCCTCGTCAAGCTTGTGTGTCGCTTGGATTTCCAGCATCTGCAGGTTTTCTCTTGCTTGTGACAAGAAACGTAAGGTTGTGATGGTAGGCGGTCTAAATTTTCCACATGTTGACTGGGAATCCCACACTGCAAAAGGACTAGAGTTGGCTAAATGTGTTCAGGAAAGTTTCCTACATCGGTACATAGAAGTCCCAATGGGAGAACTTGCGATACTGGATCTGCTGTTAGGGAATGAGACAGGACACTTAGCACCCAGTGACCACAAAGCCATTAGTTCCAAGTTGGCAAGTGTGGGATGGGACGGGCTGTTTTTGGCAAAGGTGTACTTGGTAAGTGGGAGGCCTTCAAAATAGAAATTCTGAAAGCACAAAACTTGTACGTGTCTGTCGGAATAAAAGGCAAAGCCAACAGGTTTAGGGAACCTTGGAGTTTGAGAGAGATTGAGGCCCTGGTTAAGAAAAGAATGGAGAGGCGGAGCAGGTTTAGGCAGGTAGGAACAAGTGAGGTTCTAGACGAGTATTAGAAATGTAAGAAAGCACTTCAGGCTAATAGAAGACATGAGGTTGCTGTAGCAGACAAGGTGAAGGAGAATCCGAGGGTTTCTACAGATATGTTAAGAGCAAAAGTGGGACACAGTTTCACCTCTGTAAGATAATCTATGCGTGGAACCAAAACAGACAGACGGACATACTTTATTGATCCCGAGGGAAATTGGGTTTCATTACAGCCGCACCAACCAAGAAATAGTGTAGAAATATAGCAATATAAAACCATAAATAATCAAATAATAGGTAAATTATGCCAATTGGACATAAGTCCAGGACCAGCCTATTGGCTCAGGGTGTCTGACACTCCGAGGGAGGAGTTGTAAAGTTTGATGGCCACAGGCAGGAATGACTTCCTATGACGCTCTGTGTTGCATCTCGGTGGAATGAGTCTCTGGCTGAATGTACTCCTGTGCCTAACCAGTACATTATGGAGTAGATGGGAGACATTGTCCAAGATGGCATGCAACTTGGACAGCATCCTCTTTTCAGACACCACCGTCAGAGAGTCCAGTTCCACCCCCACGACATCACTGGCCTTACGAATGAGTTTGTTGATTCTGTTGGTGTCTGCTACCCTCAGCCTGCTGCCCCAGCACACAACAGCAAACATGATAGCACTGGCCACCACAGACTCGTAGAACATCCTCAGCATTGTCCGGCAGATGTTAAAGGACCTCAGTCTCCTCAGGAAGTAGAGACGGCTCTGACCCTTCTTGTAGACAGCCTCAGTGTTCTTTGACCAGTCCAGTTTATTGTCAAAAGAGATGGAGAGATCTTCAATGGATTTTTTGCATCCGTATTTACTCAAGAGATGGGTGCAGAGTCTATAGAATTGAGGCAAAGTGGCATGGGGGTCATGGACTCTATACAGATTACAGAGGAGGAGGTGTTTGCTGTCTTGAGGTATTGGGAGTTTAAAAGTTGCATTGTTTGCTGTGTAACCAAAACTATGTAGTCAGCTTTGAGTTTGCTATTTGCTATGCATGTATCCAATTTGGTAGGCAAATGAAATCTTAAGAATGTAGAAGACAATGGTGTGTGAATGAGAGGTAGCTAAGAGATGTAGATTAGAACTGATTAAGTCAATGGGTAGAAACAATAGTGGCGGATGTACTTGTGATACGCAACTGTAGACCATTGGATATGCTAATACAACTAAACCAGGAGATTGCTATAAAAAATGATATGTACAAGGATCGGTGGGCAATCGGCGACTAGCTCAATGACTGTCTCAGCTTTGATTTGCAAATTAAAGTTTTTTAATACTTCTTGAAGAATCTTCTGCGTCTCCTGGTCATTTGTGGGGCACAAGAAACCACGACAGAGGCAGGTTAGGTTGGACAAATCTCCTGTGCCCTCGGTGTTCCCTCAGACCCTGCGGGAGGCAAGTGCAGAAATTGCAGGGGCCCGAGCAGAGGTATTTAAATCATCCTTAGCGACAGGTGAAGTCCCAGAGGATTGGAGATAACTAATGTTGTTTCACTGTTTCAGAAAGGTTCCAAAAATAAACCAGGAAATTATAGGCAGCTGAGTCTGACCTCAGCCATGGGAAAGTTATTGGAAGGAATTCTAAGGGATCGGATATATGGATTTTTGGAGAGACAGGGACTAATCAGGGATAGTTAGCATGGCTTTGTGCATGGTAGGTTGCGTCTGACCAATCTTACAGAGTTTTCTGAGGAAGTTACCAGGAAAGTTGATGAAGCCGAGACAGTGGGTGTTGCCTATACGGATGTTAGCAAGGCCTTTGACAAGGTCCAGCATAGGAAGGTTCAGTCGCTCAGCATTCAGGATGAGGTAGTAAATTGGATTAGACACTGGCTTTGTGGGAAAAGCCAGAGGTGGTAGTAGAGGGTTGCCTCTCTGACTGGAGGCCAGTGGCTAGTGGAATGCCACAGGGATCGGTACTATGTCCGTCGTTGTTTGGTATCTATACCAACGATCTCTGTGATAACTTGATCAACAACTTTGTGGATAACAACAAGATTTGGGGCGCAATGGACAGCAGGGGAGATGATCAAAGATTACAGTAGGATATGGACCAGCTGGATAAAGAGCAGATGGAATATACTGCAGGTGAAATGTTGCACTTCAGTAGGGCCAACCAGGGCAGGTCTTCCACAGGGAGCTGTTGGCACTGTGGAGTGCGGTAGAACCAAGGGATCTGGGAATACAGGCCCATCGTTCATTGAAGCTGGCATCACATGACCGGTCCGACGGTAGTGGGTTATCGTTGATATTTGCTTACGAAGCTGGCATGACAGGTAGACAGCGTCGTAAAGAAAGCCTTTGGCACATTGGCCCTCATAAGTCAATGTACTGAGTTCAGGAGATGGGAATGTTATGTAGAAATTGTATAAGACATTGGTGAGGCCTAATTTGGAGTATTGTGACAGTCTGGGTCACCTACAGTACGCACAGGAAAGATGTAAGTAAGATTGATAGAGTACAGAGAAAATTCACAAGGATGTTACCAGGACTGGAAGACCTGAGCTGTAAGGAAAGATGGAATAGTTTAGGACTTTGCTCCCGAGAATGGAGAAGATTGAGAGGATATTTGATAGATGAATACAAAATTATGAAGGGTATAGATAGATCTTTCCTACTGAGGGTTGGGTGAGACTACAACTAGAGGTCGTGGTTTAAGGGTGAAAGGTGAAATTTTTAAGGGGAACGTGAGGGGAAACCTCTTCACCCAGAGAGTGGTGAGTGCGTGGGATGAGCTGCCTGTGTCCATGTTGTAGCTTTCTATGACTTTAGAACTATCAAGAGTTCAGAATCCCAAACAAGTTTATTATCATTGACATGTCGTGAAATTTGTTTTCTGGTAGCAGCACAGTGCAAAGACACAAATAGTTACTATAATTTACAGTAAGATATATAAAAGAAAGTAAATAAATAACACAAAAATGGAGCAAAATAACAAGATAGTGTTGATGGGTCCATGGACCGTACAGAAATCTGAAGAGAAGAAGGGACACACAGAGTGTTGGAGGAACTCAGCATGGAGAGGAATAAACAGTCGATGTTTCGGGCTGAGACCCCTTCTTCAGGACTGGAAAGGAAGGGGGAAAGAATAATGAGAAGGTGGGGAGAGGGGAGGGTGTACAGGTTAGAAGCCGGGTGGGTGGGGAAGAGGGGGGGGAATAAAGTGAGGAGCTGAGAGGTGATAGATTGAAAAGGTAAATGACTGAAGAAGAAGGAATTTGATAGGAGAGGAGCCCATGACGAAAGGCCTCGGCCCAAGACGTCGACTGTTGATTCCGTGGTACTGCCTGACCTGCTGAGTTCCTCCGCTGTTTTTGTGTGTGTTACGCTGGATTTCCAGCGTCTGCAGAATCTCTTGTGTTTTGTGAGGGGAAGATGTTCGTAAAACATTGGATGTTCAGGTACCTCCTCCCTAATGTGAGCAATGAGAGAGCACGGCCCTGACCCAGATGGTGAGCGTCTTTAGCGATGGGTGCCGCATTTGAAGACGTCCCCGTCGATGGGGAGGGTCGTGCTCGTGATGGAGCTCACTGAGTCTATGACCCTCTACAGCCCTTTCCCGATCACCAGGCGGTGAAGCACCCAGTCAGAGTGCTCCCCATCGTACGTCTGTAGAAATCTGCCAAAGTCTTTGATGGCATACCAAATCTCGTCAAACCTTTACTGAAATATAACCACGAGATGGTGTTCACCTTGAGAGATGTTGGAGGATCTCAGCATGCGTTTTGGGCAGAGACCCTTCATCCTGACTTCCTCCAGCGCTTTGTGCTGCTCAAGATCTCCAGCACCTGCAGAATCTCTTGTGTGCGAGAGTTCATCTTTTAGTCAGTTCAAGAGTCTGGTAACAGTGGGACAGGTCCCGTCCTCTGTTCTGCTCAAGCTTCAGTATCTTCTGGGGAGGAGAGAAGGGTGGGACGTGTCCTTTGCTGATTTCCCAGGGCAGTGGGAAGTATCGATGGAGTCAGTACAGGGGAGACTGGTATCCGTGATGTGCTGAACCGTGTCCACAACTCTCTGCGGTTTCATCACAGTCAGTGGCAATAGCAGAACGTCGTCTTTCAGTTACGAAGCATGCAGGGTCGCAAGTGCCACATCGGGGTAGGCTGGGAGAGCTCTTGCACTTGAGAGGTCAATTCAAGAGTGGGGTAGAAGTTGTCCTTAGGACGGGGCTTTCAGGCTTTTGTATCTTGTCCCCGACGGGAGGAGGGGGTAGAGGAGAATGACCGGGGAGGGAGTGTTCTCGGTTATCTTGCTGCCCGACCGAGTGTGGCTGGTTAACGACCTCACCGTAGCGCCTTGTCGGTCGGCGGAAGGGTTTGGGTGTCGGGAGGTGGGTCACTCCCCACAGGATCTCCAGCCTCTGGACAGGGGTAGAGAGAAGGGCTGAGTGTGGTCACGGACGGGCTGGTCGCCGCGTTCCCCGCGCTCAGAGTGGTCAGGCTGTCTGGTGCCTGGGGTTGGTGGATAGCGGGATGCTTGGGAATGGAAACCTGGGGATTGAGCAGGGGAATGGTCAAGGTACAGAGCGGCTTGGGAAGGGGGAACGTGGCCGGGATCATGAACCCCTCGCTCCCATTCCCATTCTCTCTCTGACTCCCTCTCTCCCCCCCCCCTCGCTCCCTCTCCCTGTCCTCCCTCTCTCTCTCTGACTCCCTCGCCCCCTCCCTCTCTCTCTCCCTCTCTCCCTCTCCCTGTCCTCCCTCTCTCTCTCTGACTCCCTCGCCCCCTCCCTCTCTCCCTCTCCCTGTCCTCCTCCCTCTCTCTCTGACTCACTCTCTCTCTGTGACTCCCTCTCCCCCCCTCCCTCTCTCTCCCCCCCTCCCCTCCCTCTCTCTCTCTCTCTCTCACACACACACACACACACACCACACACACACACACACACACACACACACACACACACACACACACACACACACACACACACACACACACACACACACACAATCTCCATGGGATCTCATGAGACCGGAGTCACCTCCCACTAATCCTCTGACCCTCACTCTAACGCTGAGGTGGTAATCACCTTGCTCACAGCCCAGCCCCAGTCACTGGCCCCTCTAATCTCTGCCGATCACTTTCTCTGCCATAATTCCCTCTCATTGCCATCTCCTGGTTCATTTGCTCTCATTTAATCTGTTTATATTTTCTCTCCCCATTCTGACACTATCTCCACCTCTCTCTCTCTGTTCCTCTCTTACGCTTTCCCCTCCATTTTCTGTGAGTAAGTTTTATCTCTGTCTCCCCATTTTCAGTCCTCACCACGCGCTCTCTCCCTGTATGTCCCTGCCTTTCATTCATTTCATGCTTGTCGCTGTCCTTGCCTCTGCCTCTGTCTATATACAGTTGTCTACCTCTCCCGGTTCCCTCTCTCTGCCTGTCCATCCACGTCTCTCTTGTCACTTTCTTTCCATCATCTTCTTCATCTTCCATTCTTCTCTCACGCTCCCTCTCTCTCTCTCCCCCTCCCCCCTCACCCCCACCTTCTCTTGCTATCCCCCTCTCTCCAACCACAACAGGACAAGCCCCTTACCCCAGGAGCCTCTCTCATCTGGTGATCTGTCTCCATATTTACTCTGTCCTTTCTTCGGCAAGCGGAGTAAAGCTGTGTACTGCAGACCGAGTGTGGTCTCCCCAGCACCCTGTACCATCCCGACAAAACGACCTTTCTCACCTCGAGACCGTTTGCTATGAAGGCCGGGGCGAGGAGACTGAGCTGTTTGCAGCACCTGAATCACGCACTAGATGAAGAACCCGCTTACACATCTCTCCGGGATCTGTGCCCTGCCACAATCCTGGCCCCTTCAGACACTTCTACTGTCCCTCTCTGTCACGCCTGTCTGCTTGTCTCTCATCTCCGTTCTCCGCCCTCTCTGCACTTGTCTCTCTCCAACTTCCCTCCCCCTTTCTCCCCTACTCTCCCTGATCTCTCCTTCCTTTCTTTCCCCCGTTCCCCCCTCTCTCTCACTATCCCTTTATCTCCCTCTCCACATTCCCTCCTCTTTCCAGCCCCTCTCTCCCTACTCCTTCAAAACCACCCTCTTTGCCACATACGGGGTGCTTTTAACATTAAGGAGTGATGAAGATGGTGGGAGAATCGATGTTCCATCCCCTCAAGCCTTTTGGCCGTAAAGGTCTCTGCCCACTCACAAAATCCCATTACGCCCCCCCCCCCATTTACCTGTAACTCCTCCCCACGTCCCCATCAACTACCCCCAGCTTGTCCGCCTAACCCCCACACTGGGGCAATTGACACCGAGCTGCAAACGGCTTTGGGATGTGGAGGAAACAGGAAGGCCAAAAGGTTACAAGGAGAACGTGCAGTCAAACCCCCACCCACGTGCAGGTTCCCACAGACACAACCCCCACTCTTGTCCCTACCCCCACCCATGTACAGGTTCCCACAAACACAACCCCCACCCTCACCCCAACCCACATACACATTCACACAGACACAACCCCCACCCTCACCCCCCACCCACATACACATTCACACAGACACAACCCCCACCCCACCCATGTACAGGTTCCCACAGACACAACCCCCACCCTCACCCCTACCCCAACCCACATACACATTCACACAGACACAACCCCCACCCTCACCCCCACCCACATACACATTCACACAGACACAACCCCCACCCCACCCATGTACAGGTTCCCACAGACACAACCCCCACCCTCACCCCTACCCCAACCCACATACACATTCACACAGACACAACCCCCACCCTCACCCCCACCCACATACACATTCACACAGACACAACCCCCACCCCACCCATGTACAGGTTCCCACAGACACAACCCCCACCCTCACCCCTACCCCAACCCACATACACATTCACACAGACACAACCCCCACCCCACCCCACGTACAGGTTCCCACAGACACAACCCCCACCCTCACCCCTACCCCAACCCACATACACATTCACACAGACACAACCCCCACCCTCACCCCCAACCCACATACACATTCACACAGACACAACCCCCACCCCACCCACGTACAGGTTCCCACAGACACAACCCCCACCCTCACCCCTACCCCAACCCACATACACATTCACACAGACACAACCTCCACCCCTACCCCAACCCACATACACATTCACACAGACACAACCTCCACCCCTACCCCAACCCACATACACATTCACACAGACACAACCCCCACCCTCACCCCTACCCCAACCCACATACACATTCACACAGACACAACCCCCACCCTCACCCCTACCCCAACCCACATACACATTCACACAGACACAACCCCCACCCCACCCACGTACAGGTTCCCACAGACACAACCCCCACCCTCACCCCTACCCCAACCCACATACACATTCACACAGACACAACCTCCACCCCTACCCCAACCCACATACACATTCACACAGACACAACCCCCACCCTCACCCCTACCCCAACCCACATACACATTCACACAGACACAACTCCCACCCCACCCATGTACAGGTTCCCACAAACACAACCCCCACCCTCACCCCTACCCCAACCCACATACACATTCACACAGACACAACCCCCACCCTCACCCCCTACCCCAACCCACATACACATTCACACAGACACAACCCTCACCCCTACCCCAACCCACATACACATTCACACAGACACAACCCTCACCCCCCTACCCCAACCCACATACACATTCACACAGACACAACCCCCACCCCACCCACGTACAGGTTCCCACAGACACAACCCCCACCCTCACCCCTACCCCAACCCACATACACATTCACACAGACACAACCCCCACCCTCACCCCAACCCACATACACATTCACACAGACACAACCTCCACCCCTACCCCAACCCACATACACATTCACACAGACACAACCCCCACCCTCACCCCTACCCCAACCCACATACACATTCACACAGACACAACCCCCACCCTCACCCCTACCCCCACCCACGTACACATTCACACAGACACAACCTCCACCCCTACCCCAACCCACATACACATTCACACAGACACAACCCCCACCCTCATCCCTACCCCCACCCAAGTACAGGTTCCCACAGACACAACCCCCACCCTCACCCCTACCCCCAACCCACATACACATTCACACAGACACAACCCCCACCCTCATCCCTACCCCCACCCAAGTACAGGTTCCCACAGACACAACCCCCACCCTCACCCCTACCCCAACCCACATACACATTCACACAGACACAACTCCCACCCCACCCATGTACAGGTTCCCACAAACACAACCCCCACCCTCACCCCTACCCCCACCCACATACACATTCACACAGACACAACCCCCACCCCACCCATGTACAGGTTCCCACAAACACAACCCCCACCCTCACCCCTACCCCAACCCACATACACATTCACACAGACACAACTCCCACCCCCACCCACGTACAGGTTCCCACAAACACAACCCCCACCCTCACCCCTACCCCAACCCACATACACATTCACACAGACACAACCTCCACCCTCATCCCTAACCCCACCCACATACACATTCTCACACACACACACACACACAAACCCCCACCCTCACCCCTAACCCCACCCACAAACACACAAACCTCAACCCCCAACCCCACTCCTACCCCACCCCTATACCCACCACACATACATATTCACACACACCCACACACACACACACACACCCACCCTCACCCCTAACCCCACCCACAAACACACAAACCTCACCCCCAACCCCCACTCCTACCCCACCCCTATACCCACCACACATACATATTCACACACACCTACACACACACACACACACACCCTCACCCCTAACCCCACCCACAAACACACAAACCTCACCCCCAACCCCATTCCTACCCCACCCCTATACCCACCACACATACATATTCACACACACCTACACACACACACACACACACACACACACACACACACCCACACAGATACACACACCACATATACATTCAGACAGACACACATAACCTCCACCCTCACCCCTACCCCAGAGTGTCTACCCCGTGTACCACGGATGGGATCCGAGTGAGAAAGGGCTCGTTAGCTGCATTTTGAACAGACAGCTGGGGTGACAGGATGGCTGTGAGGGCCACCATGTATTTAATGGGCAGAACAGCCTCCTCTTGGTGCTACTTGAGAAACAGGGTGGCCAGTGGGCCCCTACTCCCTTTCCCCCAGTACTTGGCTTCCTCCCACCCTCGCCATCGGCGCCAGCCAGTCAAACCCCCCCCCGGGGTGGTGCATACCACGTACCGACCCCACCCTGTCTGTGCTACCTTAACCCCTCCCCCCTGTGTGATGTCTCCACCCGGGGACAGTGAGGCATCACCGCTGGGTCCGTTCCAGGCCGTATCGAGTGACACTCGCAAACAAGCTCTTCCCAGAAGTAGCTGGGAACGGCCTGTCCTATCTGTGACTCCCCCCTTCCCCGAGGACAACTCTCCAACGTTCTCACAAACACCAAACCCAGGAGAGGGGCAGCTCAGCTTCTTGGCACCTACAGTCCCACCGTCCTCGACTCCTCCACCAATACCTGAGGGTGGAGTATCGATGGGAGGGGGGCTGGCAAAGTACTGCCGTCTTCAATTTACAACCTGATCTGCTTGTCTCCCTCGCTCACTTTTCTGTGTCTCTCCCATTGTCTGCGTCTCTCTCTCTCTCTCTCTCTCTCTCTCTCTCTCGCATCATTTGCCCATGCTCCTTTCTCTCTCTTTTACCTGCCCCCCTCGCTCTGTGAGCGTATCTCCCTCTGTTTCTCAGTCACCCTCTTCCTTCTCCCTCTCTCCATCTCCTGCTCGCTCCCTCTCTCGCCCCTCTCTTTCACATTCTCTCTTCCTTTACCCCTTCCTGCCCCTTCACCCCTCTGTGCCCCTCACTGCCTCTCCAGCTCTGTTGTCCCCTCTCTGCTGCTCTCCGTCTCTGTTACCAAGTCTGTGCGCCTACCCACGTGCCCTCTTTCCCTCACTCATCTCATCCTCCCCGCTTTGCTCTCCCTCCACCACTCTGCCCTTCCCCCTCTCCCTTTGCCACCCCTTTACCCTTCTCCCCCAGCTCCACTCCCTCCCTCTCTCTTTCTCTCCCCCTCTCACCTTTGCCCTCCTTCCTCAGCTGCCCGCCCCCTCCAGTCTCCCCGGGCTTGGGGCCAGAGCTCTGCTTCAGACAAGTAAACATGTTTTGTAACAGCAGCTTTCTATTACAACTTGTTCCTGAACAGGACACCCTCGAAAGACCTGCACCTCCCCCACTCTGCCCCTCAATTCCCCTCACAGTCTTCCTCTCTCCCTCAAATTCCCCTCAAATTCCCCTCACACTCCCCCTCAAATTCCCCTCACACTCCCCCTCAAATTCCCCTCACACTCCCCTCAAATTCCCCTCACACTCCCCCTCACACTCCCCTCACACTCCTCTCAAATTCCCCTCACACTCTTCCTCTCTCCCTCAAATTCCCCTCACACTCCCCTCAACTCCCCCTCAACTCCCCCTCAACTCCCCCTCAACTCCCCCTCAACTCCCCCTCACACTTCCCCCTCACATTCCCCCTCACATTCCCCCTCACACTCCCCCTCACACTTCCCCCTCACACTCCCCTCACACTCCTCTCAAATTCCCCTCACACTCTTCCTCTCTCCCTCAAATTCCCCTCACACTCCCCTCAACTCCACCTCACACTCCCCCTCACACTCCCCCTCACACTCCCCCTCACACTCCCCCCTCACACTTCCCCCTCACACTCCCCCTCACACTCCCCCTCACACTCCCCCTCACACTCCCCCTCACACTTCCCCCTCACACTTCCCCCTCACACTTCCCCCTCACATTCCCCCTCACATTCCCCCTCACATTCCCCCTCACACTCCCCCTCACACTTCCCCCTCACACTTCCCCCTCACATTCCCCCTCACACTCCCCCTCACACTCCCCCTCACACTCCCCCTCACACTCCCCCTCACACTTCCCCCTCACACTCCCCCTCACACTCCCCCTCACACTTCCCCCTCACACTCCCCCTCACACTCCCCCTCACACTCTCCCCCACACTTCCCCCTCACACTCCCCCTCACACTCCCCCTCACACTCCCCCTCACACTTCCCCCTCACACTCTCCCTCACACTCTCCCTCACGCTTCCCCCTCACACTCCCCCTCACACTCTCCTTCACGCTCCCCCCACCTGTCCCCACATTTTTCCCACTGTCCGTCTCTCGGAAAGTTGTTGTCACTGTTGACTTGTTTACTGGGATTTGACAGCTGGTGAGGGTGTAGATGTGATCTGCTGCTCTGAGGTGGGGAGGATGGCCAAGAGGTCAGCAGACGTGGGAGAGGTCAATGGAGGGGTCAGAGGCCAAAGCAGAAGGGATGGAAGTCACCAGGTAGGTTGAGGGGTCATTAGGTGAACTCAGTGTGGTATGGGAGCAGTTGGGGATGGAGGGTAAGAGCTTGGCAGTGGGGCAGGTCAGGGGTCACTTGTCAGGGGATTGGCAGTGGGGCAGGTCAGAGGTCACTTGTCAGGGGATTGGCAGTGGGGCAGGTCAGAGGTCACTTGTCAGGGGATTGGCAGTGGGGCAGGTCAGAGGTCACTTGTCAGGGGATTGGCAGTGGGGCAGGTCAGGGGTCACTTGTCAGGAGATTGGAAGTGGGGCAGGTCAGAGGTCACTTGTCGGGAGCTTGGCAGTGGGGCAGGTCAGAGGTCACTTGTCAGGAGCTTGGCAGTGGGGCAGGTCAGAGGTCACTTGTCAGGAGATTGGCAGTGGGGCAGGTCAGAGGTCACTTGTCAGGAGATTGGCAGTGGGGCAGGTCAGAGGCATTGGCAGAAGTGAGCAGGCAGGTGAATGGAGGTCACAGATCAGCAGAGTGAGGCCCTACACCTGACACCAGTCCCCACTCCAACTTCACACTGGCCGCTCTGGTGACTAGATTCCAGAAAGCCCGTTCACACGCTTTCACCACTGTCAACTGTAGGAATCCTCGGCTTTCCACTGGTGGCCATTGTAGGTTCTCTCACTTTTCTCATTTGGCTGTTTGAAATGTATCTCAGTTCTCTCCCATTTTGCAATGTGCCGCACTGCCCCCTCCAGTGGCCATTTGCAATGTGCCCCACTATCCCCTCCAGTGGCCATTTGCAGTATACCCCACTGTCCCCTCCAGTGGCAATCTGCAGTGTACCCCCACTGTCTCCCCCTCCAGTGTGTACCCCACTGTCCCCTCCAGCCGCCATCTGCAGTGTACCCCACTGTCCCTTCCAGCCGCCATCTGCAGTGTACCCCACTATCCCCTCCAGTAGCCATTTGCAATATTCTCCACTATGCCCTCCAGTGGCCATTTGCAATATACCCCACTGTCCCCTCCAGTGGCAATCTGCAGTGTACCCCCACTGTCTCCCCCTCCAGTGTGTACCCCACTGTCCCCCCAGCAGCCATTTGCAGTGTACCCCACTATCCCCTCCAGTGGCCATTTGTAGTGTACCCCACTGTCTCCCCCCCAGCAGCCATTTGCAGTGTACCCCACTATCCCCTCCAGTGGCCATTTGTAGTGTACCTCAGTGCCTCCATTGGAAGCCATCTGCAGAGAGTGTTGGGGACCTGTGTGCAAATACTGACCCAGGTGCTTATGTCAATGACTGTATCAAGTGTGTATCCTTGAAGTAAAATCAGGGCCATTCAGGTCATTGGGATGTTTACTGATCAGATTGTCCATGGGCAGAGGAATGCAACTCCAGGTTTATCAAGCCGAGATCGAACTCAACTCATCCCGCGCCCCACCTCAGGACTGTGTGATGTGACGGTGTGGAGGGAGCCTCACCCTGTGTCTGACCCTGTCCCTGGGAGTGTGTGATGTGACGGTGTGGAGGGAGCCTCACCCTGTGTCTGACCCTGTCCCTGGGAGTGTGTGACGGGACAGTGTGGAGGGAGCTTCACCCTGTACCTGACCCTGTCCCCGGGAGTGTGTGACGGGACGGTGTGGAGGGAGACTCACCCTGTGTCCGACCCTGTCCCTGGGAGTGTGTGACGGGACGGTGTGGAGGGAGCCTCACCCTGTGTCCGACTCTGTCCCTGGGAGTGTGTGACGGGACGGTGTGGAGGGAGCCTCACCCTGTGTCTGACCCTGTCCCTGGGAGTGTGTGACGGGACGGTGTGGAGGGAGCCTCACCCTGTGTCTGACCCTCTCCCCGGGAGTGTGTAACGGGACGGTGTGGAGGGAGCCTCACCCTGTGTCTGACCCTGTCCCTGGGAGGGTGTGATGGGACGGTGAGGAGGGAGCCTCACCCTGTGTCTGACCCTGTCCCTGGGAGTGTGTGACGGGATGGTGTGGAGGGAGCCTCATCCTGTCCCCTGGGTGTGTGTGACGGGACAGTGTGGAGGGAGCCTCACCCTGTGTCTGACCCTGTCCCTGGGAGTGTATGACGGGACGGGGTGGAGGGAGCCTCACCCTGTGTCTGACTCTGTCCCTGGGAGTGTGTGACGGGACGGTGTGGAGGGAGACTCACCCTGTGTCCGACCCTGTCCCTGGGAGTGTGTGACGGGACGGTGTGGAGGGAGCCTCACCCTGTGTCTGACTCTGTCCCTGGGAGTGTGTGACGGGACGGTGTGGAGGGAGACTCACCCTGTGTCTGACCCTGTCCCTGGGAGTGAGTGACGGGACGGTGTGGAGGGAGCCTCACCCTGTGTCTGACCCTGTCACTGGGAGTGTGTGACGGGACGGTGTGGAGGGAGCCTCCCCCTGTGTCTGACCCTGTCCCTGGGAGTGAGTGACGGGACGGTGTGGAGGGAGCCTCACCCTGTGTCTGACCCTGTCACTGGGAGTGTGTGACGGGACGGTGTGGAGGGAGCCTCACCCTGTGTCTGACCCTGTCCCCGGGAGTGTGTGACGGGACGGTGTGGAGGGAGACTCACCCTGTGTCTGACCCTGTCTCTCTGCAGTGCTGCTGACGTGGGTGAACTGCTCCAGCGTTCGGTGGGCTACCCGGGTCCAGGACGTCTTCACAGCCGGCAAGTTACTGGCCCTCGCACTCATCATCATCATGGGCTTCGTGCAGGTGTGCCGAGGTGCGTACTTGACCTGCCCATAACTCCCTCACTACCGCCTTCCTCGGGCCTGGCCGCAAACGAGCAGAGAGACTGTCCAGGGCCTCCTCCTCAGCTTATACCCCACCCCACAGACATACTCCCCCTGCCACTGACTCTCCCCGCACTCAGTGACTCCCCTCCCCCACGGACACTCTCCCCCCGTCACTGACTCTCCCCGCACTCAGTGACTCCCCTCCCCCACGGACACTCTCCCCCTGCCACTGACTCTCCCCGCACTCAGTGACTCCCCTCCCCCACGGACACTCTCCCCACACTCAGTGACTCCCCTCCCCCACGGACACTCTCCCCCCGTCACTGACTCTCCCCGCACTCAGTGACTCCCCTACCCCACGGACACTCTCCCCCTGTCACTGACTCTCCCCGCACTCAGTGACTCCCCTCCCCCACGGACACTCTCCCCACACTCAGTGACTCCCCTCCCCCACGGACACTCTCCCCCTGCCACTGACTCTCCCCGCACTCAGTGACTCCCCTCCCCCACGGACACTCTCCCCCTGTCACTGACTCTCCCCACACTCAGTGACTCCCCTCCCCCACGGACACTCTCCCCCTGCCACTGACTCTCCCCGCACTCAGTGACTCCCCTCCCCCACGGACACTCTCCCCCTGTCACTGACTCTCCCCACACTCAGTGACTCCCCTCCCCCACGGACACTCTCCCCCCTGCCACTGACTCTCCCCGCACTCAGTGACTCCCCTCCCCCACGGACACTCTCCCCCCGTCACTAACTCTCCCCACACTCAGTGACTCCCCTCCCCCACGGACACTCTCCCCGCACTCAGTGACTCCCCTCCCCCACGGACACTCTCCCCGCACTCAGTGACTCCCCTCCCCCACGGACACTCTCCCCCTGTCACTGACTCTCCCCACACTCAGTGACTCCCCTCCCCCACGGACACTCTCCCCACACTCAGTGACTCCCCTCCCCCACGGACACTCTCCCCCCGTCACTGACTCTCCCCACACTCAGTGACTCCCCTACCCCACAGACACTCTCCCCCCGTCACTGACTCTCCCCACACTCAGTGACTCCCCTCCCCCACGGACACTCTCCCCCCGTCACTGACTCTCCCCACACTCAGTGACTCCCCTCCCCCACGGACACTCTCCCCACACTCAGTGACTCCCCTCCCCCACAGACACTCTCCCCCCGTCACTGACTCTCCCCACACTCAGTGACTCCCCTCCCCCACGGACACTCTCCCCCTGTCACTGACTCTCCCCACACTCAGTGACTCCCCTACCCCACAGACACTCTCCCCACACTCAGTGACTCCCCTCCCCCACGGACACTCTCCCCCCGTCACTGACTCTCCCCGCACTCAGTGACTCCCCTCCCCCACAGACACTCTCCCCCTGTCACTGACTCTCCCCGCACTCAGTGACACCCCTCCCCCACAGACACTCTCCCCCCGTCACTGACTCTCCCCGCACTCAGTGACTCCCCTCCCCCACGGACACTCTCCCCCCGTCACTGACTCTCCCCACACTCAGTGACTCCCCTCCCCCACGGACACTCTCCCCCCGTCACTGACTCTCCCCACACTCAGTGACTCCCCTCCCCCACAGACACTCTCCCCCCGTCACTGACTCTCCCCACACTCAGTGACTCCCCTCCCCCACGGACACTCTCCCCCCGTCACTGACTCTCCCCCACACTCAGTGACTCCCCTCCCCCACGGACACTCTCCCCACACTCAGTGACTCCCCTCCCCCACGGACACTCTCCCCACACTCAGTGACTCCCCTCCCCCACGGACACTCTCCCCACACTCAGTGACTCCCCTCCCCCACAGACACTCTCCCCACACTCAGTGACTCCCCTCCCCCACGGACACTCTCCCCACACTCAGTGACTCCCCTCCCCCACAGACACTCTCCCCCCGTCACTGACTCTCCCCACACTCAGTGACTCCCCTCCCCCACGGACACTCTCCCCACACTCAGTGACTCCCCTCCCCCACAGACACTCTCCCCCCATCACTAACTCTCCCCACACTCAGTGACTCCCCTCCCCCACGGACACTCTCCCTCTGCCACTGACTCTCCCCACACTCAGTGACTCCCCTCCCCCACAGACACTCTCCCCGCACTCAGTGACTCCCCTCCCCCACGGACACTCTCCCCCCGTCACTGACTCTCCCCACACTCAGTGACTCCCCTCCCCCACAGACACTCTCCCCCCGTCACTGACTCTCCCCACACTCAGTGACTCCCCTCCCCCACGGACACTCTCCCCCTGTCACTGACTCTCCCCACACTCAGTGACTCCCCTCCCCCACGGACACTCTCCCCCATCACTGACTCTCCCCACACTCAGTGACTCCCCTCCCCCACAGACACTCTCCCCCTGTCACTGACTCTCCCCACACTCAGTGACTCCCCTCACCCACGGACACTCTCCCCCCGTCACTAACTCTCCCCACACTCAGTGACTCCCCTCCCCCACGGACACTCTCCCCCCGTCACTGACTCTCCCCACAATCAGTGACTCCCCTCCCCCACAGACACTCTCCCCACACTCAGTGACTCCCCTCCCCCACAGACACTCTCCCCCCGTCACTGACTCTCCCCACACTCAGTGACTCCCCTCCCCCACTGACACTCTCCCCCCGTCACTGACTCTCCCCACACTCAGTGACTCCCCTCCCCCACGGACACTCTCCCCCCGTCACTGACTCTCCCCACACTCAGTGACTCCCCTCCCCCACTGACACTCTCCCCCCGTCACTGACTCTCCCCACACTCAGTGACTCCCCTCCCCCACGGACACTCTCCCCCCGTCACTGACTCTCCCCACACTCAGTGACTCCCCTCCCCCACGGACACTCTCCCCCCGTCACTAACTCTCCCCACAATCAGTGACTCCCCTCCCCCACAGACACTCTCCCCCCGTCACTGACTCTCCCCACACTCAGTGACTCCCCTCCCCCACGGACACTCTCCCCCATCACTGACTCTCCCCACACTCAGTGACTCCCCTACCCCACAGACACTCTCCCCCCGTCACTGACTCTCCCCACACTCAGTGACTCCCCTCCCCCACGGACACTCTCCCCCCGTCACTGACTCTCCCCACACTCAGTGACTCCCCTCCCCCACGGACACTCTCCCCCCGTCACTGACTCTCCCCACACTCAGTGACTCCCCTCCCCCACGGACACTCTCACCCCGTCACTGACTCTCCCCACACTCAGTGACTCCCCTCCCCCACGGACACTCTCCCCCCCGTCACTAACTCTCCCCACACTCAGTGACTCCCCTCCCCCACGGACACTCTCCCCACACTCAGTGACTCCCCTCCCCCACGGACACTCTCCCCACACTCAGTGACTCCCCTCCCCCACGGACACTCCCCCCGCACTCAGTGACTCCCCTCCCCCACAGACACTCTCCCCCCGTCACTGACTCTCCCCACACTCAGTGACTCCCCTCCCCCACAGACACTCTCCCCACACTCAGTGACTCCCCTCCCTCACGGACACTCTCCCCACACTCAGTGACTCCCCTCCCCCACGGACACTCTCCCCCCGTCACTGACTCTCCCCACACTCAGTGACTCCCCTCCCCCACGGACACTCTCCCCCCGTCACTAACTCTCCCCACACTCAGTGACTCCCCTCCCCCACGGACACTCTCCCCCTGTCACTGACTCTCCCCACACTCAGTGACTCCCCTCCCCCACGGACACTCTCCCCCCGTCACTGACTCTCCCCACACTCAGTGACTCCCCTCCCCCACGGACACTCTCCCCCCGTCACTGACTCTCCCCACACTCAGTGACTCCCCTCCCCCACGGACACTCTCCCCCCGTCACTAACTCTCCCCACACTCAGTGACTCCCCTCCCCCACGGACACTCCCCCCGCACTCAGTGACTCCCCTCCCCCACGGACACTCTCCCCCCGTCACTAACTCTCCCCACATTCAGTGACTCCCCTCCCCCACGGACACTCCCCCCGCACTCAGTGACTCCCCTCCCCCACGGACACTCCCCCCGCACTCAGTGACTCCCCTCCCCCACGGACACTCTCCCCCCGCACTCAGTGACTCCCCTCCCCCACGGACACTCTCCCCCCGTCACTAACTCTCCCCACACTCAGTGACTCCCCTCCCCCACGGACACTCCCCCCGCACTCAGTGACTCCCCTCCCCCACGGACACTCTCCCCCCGTCACTAACTCTCCCCGCACTCAGTGACTCCCCTCCCCCACGGACACTCCCCCCGCACTCAGTGACTCCCCTCCCCCACGGACACTCTCCCCACACTCAGTGACTCCCCTCCCCCACGGACACTCCCCCCGCACTCAGTGACTCCCCTCCCCCACGGACACTCTCCCCCCGTCACTAACTCTCCCCACACTCAGTGACTCCCCTCCCCCACGGACACTCCCCCCGCACTCAGTGACTCCCCTCCCCCACGGACACTCTCCCCCCGTCACTAACTCTCCCCGCACTCAGTGACTCCCCTCCCCCACGGACACTCCCCCCGCACTCAGTGACTCCCCTCCCCCACGGACACTCTCCCCACACTCAGTGACTCCCCTCCCCCACGGACACTCCCCCCGCACTCAGTGACTCCCCTCCCCCACGGACACTCTCCCCCCGTCACTAACTCTCCCCACACTCAGTGACTCCCCTCCCCCACGGACACTCCCCCCGCACTCAGTGACTCCCCTCCCCCACGGACACTCCCCCCGCACTCAGTGACTCCCCTCCCCCACGGACACTCTCCCCCCGCACTCAGTGACTCCCCTCCCCCACGGACACTCTCCCCCCGTCACTAACTCTCCCCACACTCAGTGACTCCCCTCCCCCACGGACACTCCCCCCGCACTCAGTGACTCCCCTCCCCCACGGACACTCTCCCCCCGTCACTAACTCTCCCCGCACTCAGTGACTCCCCTCCCCCACGGACACTCCCCCCGCACTCAGTGACTCCCCTCCCCCACGGACACTCTCCCCACACTCAGTGACTCCCCTCCCCCACGGACACTCCCCCCGCACTCAGTGACTCCCCTCCCCCACGGACACTCTCCCCCCCGTCACTAACTCTCCCCACACTCAGTGACTCCCCTCCCCCACGGACACTCCCCCCGCACTCAGTGACTCCCCTCCCCCACGGACACTCCCCCCGCACTCAGTGACTCCCCTCCCCCACGGACACTCTCCCCCCGCACTCAGTGACTCCCCTCCCCCACGGACACTCTCCCCCCCGTCACTAACTCTCCCCACACTCAGTGACTCCCCTCCCCCACGGACACTCCCCCCGCACTCAGTGACTCCCCTCCCCCACGGACACTCTCCCCCCGTCACTAACTCTCCCCGCACTCAGTGACTCCCCTCCCCCACGGACACTCCCCCCGCACTCAGTGACTCCCCTCCCCCACGGACACTCTCCCCACACTCAGTGACTCCCCTCCCCCACGGACACTCCCCCCGCACTCAGTGACTCCCCTCCCCCACGGACACTCTCCCCCCGTCACTAACTCTCCCCACACTCAGTGACTCCCCTCCCCCACGGACACTCCCCCCGCACTCAGTGACTCCCCTCCCCCACGGACACTCTCCCCACACTCAGTGACTCCCCTCCCCCACGGACACTCCCCCCCGCACTCAGTGACTCCCCTCCCCCCACGGACACTCTCCCCCCGTCACTAACTCTCCCCACACTCAGTGACTCCCCTCCCCCACGGACACTCCCCCCGCACTCAGTGACTCCCCTCCCCCACGGACACTCCCCCCGCACTCAGTGACTCCCCTCCCCCACGGACACTCTCCCCCCGTCACTAACTCTCCCCACACTCAGTGACTCCCCTCCCCCACGGACACTCCCCCCGCACTCAGTGACTCCCCTCCCCCACGGACACTCTCCCCCCGTCACTAACTCTCCCCGCACTCAGTGACTCCCCTCCCCCATGGACACTCCCCCCGCACTCAGTGACTCCCCTCCCCCACGGACACTCCCCCCGCACTCAGTGACTCCCCTCCCCCACGGACACTCTCCCCCCGTCACTAACTCTCCCCACACTCAGTGACTCCCCTCCCCCACGGACACTCCCCCCCGCACTCAGTGACTCCCCTCCCCCACGGACACTCTCCCCCCCGTCACTAACTCTCCCCACACTCAGTGACTCCCCTCCCCCACGGACACTCCCCCCGCACTCAGTGACTCCCCTCCCCCACGGACACTCTCCCCCCGTCACTAACTCTCCCCGCACTCAGTGACTCCCCTCCCCCATGGACACTCCCCCCGCACTCAGTGACTCCCCTCCCCCACGGACACTCTCCCCCCGTCACTGACTCTCCCCACACTCAGTGACTCCCCTCCCCCACGGACACTCTCCCCCCGTCACTAACTCTCCCCGCACTCAGTGACTCCCCTCCCCCACGGACACTCCCCCCGCACTCAGTGACTCCCCTCCCCCACGGACACTCTCCCCCCGTCACTGACTCTCCCCACACTCAGTGACTCCCCTCCCCCACGGACACTCTCCCCCCGTCACTGACTCTCCCCACACTCAGTGACTCCCCTCCCCCACGGACACTCTCCCCCCGTCACTAACTCTCCCCACACTCAGTGACTCCCCTCCCCCACGGACACTCTCCCCCCGTCACTGACTCTCCCCACACTCAGTGACTCCCCTCCCCCACGGACACTCTCCCCCCGTCACTGACTCTCCCCACACTCAGTGACACCCCTCCCCCACGGACACTCTCCCCACACTCAGTGACTCCCCTCCCCCACGGACACTCTCCCCACACTCAGTGACTCCCCTCCCCCACGGACACTCTCCCCCTGCCTCTGACTCTCCCCGCACTCAGTGACTCCCCTCCCCCACGGACACTCTCCCCCCGTCACTGACTCTCCCCACACTCAGTGACTCCCCTCCCCCACAGACACTCTCCCCCCGTCACTGACTCTCCCCACAATCAGTGACTCCCCTCCCCCACGGACACTCTCCCCACACTCAGTGACTCCCCTACCCCACGGACACTCTCCCCCCGTCACTAACTCTCCCCACACTCAGTGACTCCCCTCCCCCACAGACACTCTCCCCCCGTCACTGGCTCTCCCCACACTCAGTGACTCCCCTCCCCCACGGACACTCTCCCCGCACTCAGTGACTCCCCTCCCTCACGGACACTCTCCCCACACTCAGTGACTCCCCTCCCCCACGGACACTCTCCCCCCGTCACTGACTCTCCCCACACTCAGTGACTCCCCTCCCCCCACGGACACTCTCCCCCCGTCACTGACTCTCCCCACACTCAGTGACACCCCTCCCCCACGGACACTCTCCCCACACTCAGTGACTCCCCTCCCCCACGGACACTCTCCCCCTGCCTCTGACTCTCCCCGCACTCAGTGACTCCCCTCCCCCACGGACACTCTCCCCCCGTCACTGACTCTCCCCACACTCAGTGACTCCCCTCCCCCACAGACACTCTCCCCCCGTCACTGACTCTCCCCACAATCAGTGACTCCCCTCCCCCACGGACACTCTCCCCACACTCAGTGACTCCCCTACCCCACGGACACTCTCCCCCCGTCACTAACTCTCCCCACACTCAGTGACTCCCCTCCCCCACAGACACTCTCCCCCCGTCACTGGCTCTCCCCACACTCAGTGACTCCCCTCCCCCACGGACACTCTCCCCGCACTCAGTGACTCCCCTCCCCCACGGACACTCTCCCCCCGTCACTGACTCTCCCCACACTCAGTGACTCCCCTCCCCCACGGACACTCTCCCCCCGTCACTAACTCTCCCCACACTCAGTGACTCCCCTCCCCCACGGACACTCTCCCCACACTCAGTGACTCCCCTCCCCCACAGACACTCTCCCCCCGTCACTGACTCTCCCCACACTCAGTGACTCCCCTACCCCACAGACACTCTCCCCACACTCAGTGACACCCCTCCCTCACGGACACTCTCCCCCCGTCACTGACTCTCCCCACACTCAGTGACTCCCCTCCCCCACAGACACTCTCCCCCCGTCACTGACTCTCCCCACACTCAGTGACTCCCCTCCCCCACGGACACTCTCCCCCCGTCACTAACTCTCCCCACACTCAGTGACTCCCCTCCCCCACGGACACTCTCCCCACACTCAGTGACTCCCCTCCCCCACAGACACTCTCCCCCCCGTCACTGACTCTCCCCACACTCAGTGACTCCCCTACCCCACAGACACTCTCCCCACACTCAGTGACACCCCTCCCTCACGGACACTCTCCCCCCGTCACTGACTCTCCCCACACTCAGTG
Source organism: Hemitrygon akajei (assembly GCF_048418815.1). Lineage (NCBI taxonomy): Eukaryota > Metazoa > Chordata > Chondrichthyes > Myliobatiformes > Dasyatidae > Hemitrygon > Hemitrygon akajei. Next base: position 22,867,755 of record NC_133148.1, on the reverse strand, counting down.
ACTCCCCTCCCCCACAGACACTCTCCCCCCGTCACTGACTCTCCCCACACTCAGTGACTCCCCTCCCCCACGGACACTCTCCCCCCGTCACTGACTCTCCCCACACTCAGTGACTCCCCTCCCCCACGGACACTCTCCCCACACTCAGTGACTCCCCTCCCCCACGGACACTCTCCCCACACTCAGTGACTCCCCTCCCCCACAGACACTCTCCCCCCCGTCACTGACTCTCCCCACACTCAGTGACTCCCCTCCCCCACAGACACTCTCCCCACACTCAGTGACTCCCCTCCCTCACGGACACTCTCCCCACACTCAGTGACTCCCCTCCCCCACGGACACTCTCCCCCCGTCACTGACTCTCCCCACACTCAGTGACTCCCCTCCCCCACAGACACTCTCCCCACACTCAGTGACACCCCTCCCCCACGGACACTCTCCCCACACTCAGTGACTCCCCTCCCCCACAGACACTCTCCCCGCACTCAGTGACTCCCCTCCCCCACAGACACTCTCCCCCCGTCACTGACTCTCCCCACACTCAGTGACTCCCCTCCCCCACAGACACTCTCCCCACACTCAGTGACTCCCCTCCCTCACGGACACTCTCCCCCACACTCAGTGACTCCCCTCCCCCACGGACACTCTCCCCCCGTCACTGACTCTCCCCACACTCAGTGACTCCCCTCCCCCACAGACACTCTCCCCACACTCAGTGACACCCCTCCCCCACGGACACTCTCCCCACACTCAGTGACTCCCCTCCCCCACAGACACTCTCCCCGCACTCAGTGACTCCCCTCCCCCACAGACACTCTCCCCCCGTCACTGACTCTCCCCACACTCAGTGACTCCCCTCCCCCACAGACACTCTCCCCACACTCAGTGACTCCCCTCCCTCACGGACACTCTCCCCACACTCAGTGACTCCCCTACCCCACGGACACTCTCCCCACACTCAGTGACTCCCCTCCCCCACAGACACTCTCCCCCCGTCACTGACTCTCCCCACACTCAGTGACTCCCCTCCCCCACGGACACTCTCCCCCCGTCACTGACTCTCCCCACACTCAGTGACTCCCCTCCCCCACAGACACTCTCCCCACACTCAGTGACTCCCCTCCCCCACGGACACTCTCCCCCCCGTCACTGACTCTCCCCACACTCAGTGACTCCCCTCCCCCACGGACACTCTCCCCACACTCAGTGACTCCCCTCCCCCACGGACACTCTCCCCCCGTCACTGACTCTCCCCACACTCAGTGACTCCCCTACCCCACGGACACTCTCCCCCCGTCACTGACTCTCCCCACACTCAGTGACTCCCCTACCCCACAGACACTCTCCCCCCGTCACTGACTCTCCCCACACTCAGTGACTCCCCTCCCCCCACGGACACTCTCCCCCCGTCACTGACTCTCCCCACACTCAGTGACTCCCCTCCCCCACAGACACTCTCCCCACACTCAGTGACTCCCCTCCCCCACGGACACTCTCCCCACACTCAGTGACTCCCCTCCCCCACGGACACTCTCCCCCCGTCACTGACTCTCCCCACACTCAGTGACTCCCCTCCCCCACGGACACTCTCCCCACACTCAGTGACTCCCCTCCCCCACGGACACTCTCCCCGTACGCAGTGACTCCCCTCCCCCACGGACACTCTCCCCCCGTCACTGACTCTCCCCACACTCAGTGACTCCCCTCCCCCACGGACACTCTCCCCACACTCAGTGACTCCCCTCCCCCACAGACACTCTCCCCCCGTCACTGACTCTCCCCACACTCAGTGACTCCCCTACCCCACAGACACTCTCCCCACACTCAGTGACTCCCCTCCCTCACGGACACTCTCCCCACACTCAGTGACTCCCCTCCCCCACGGACACTCTCCCCCCGTCACTGACTCTCCCCACACTCAGTGACTCCCCTCCCCCACAGACACTCTCTCCCCATCTCAGTGACTCCCCTACCCCACAGACACTCTCCCCACACTCAGTGACTCCCCTCCCTCACGGACACTCTCCCCCCGTCACTGACTCTCCCCACACTCAGTGACTCCCCTCCCCCACAGACACTCTCCCCCCGTCACTGACTCTCCCCACACTCAGTGACTCCCCTCCCCCACGGACACTCTCCCCACACTCAGTGACTCCCCTACCCCACAGACACTCTCCCCACACTCAGTGACTCCCCTCCCCCACGGACACTCTCCCCCCGTCACTGACTCTCCCCACACTCAGTGACTCCCCTCCCCCACGGACAATCTCCCCACACTCAGTGACTCCCCTCCCCCACAGACACTCTCCCCACACTCAGTGACTCCCCTCCCCCACGGACACTCTCCCCCCGTCACTGACTCTCCCCACACTCAGTGACTCCCCTCCCCCACGGACACTCTCCCCCGCACTCAGTGACTCCCCTCCCCCACGGACACTCTCCCCCCGTCACTAACTCTCCCCACACTCAGTGACTCCCCTCCCCCACGGACACTCTCCCCCCGTCACTAACTCTCCCCACACTCAGTGACTCCCCTCCCCCACGGACACTCCCCCCGCACTCAGTGACTCCCCTCCCCCACGGACACTCTCCCCCCGTCACTAACTCTCCCCACACTCAGTGACTCCCCTCCCCCACGGACACTCCCCCCGCACTCAGTGACTCCCCTCCCCCACGGACACTCCCCCCGCACTCAGTGACTCCCCTCCCCCACGGACACTCTCCCCCCGTCACTAACTCTCCCCACACTCAGTGACTCCCCTCCCCCACGGACACTCCCCCCGCACTCAGTGACTCCCCTCCCCCACGGACTCTCTCCCCCCGCACTCAGTGACTCCCCTCCCCCACGGACACTCTCTCCCCGTCACTGACTCTCCCCACACTCAGTGACTCCCCTACCCCACGGACACCCCCCCGCACTCAGTGACTCCCCTCCCCCACGGACACTCTCCCCCCGTCACTGACTCTCCCCACACTCAGTGACTCCCCTCCCCCACGGACACTCTCCCCCCGTCACTGACTCTCCCCACACTCAGTGACTCCCCTACCCCACAGACACTCTCCCCACACTCAGTGACTCCCCTCCCCCACGGACACTCTCCCCCCGTCACTGACTCTCCCCACACTCAGTGACTCCCCTCCCCCACGGACACTCTCCCCCCGTCACTGACTCTCCCCACACTCAGTGACTCCCCTCCCCCACGGACACTCTCCCCCCGTCACTAACTCTCCCCACACTCAGTGACTCCCCTCCCCCACGGACACTCTCCCCACACTCAGTGACTCCCCTCCCCCACGGACACTCTCCCCCCGTCACTAACTCTCCCCACACTCAGTGACTCCCCTCCCCCACTGACACTCTCCCCCCGTCACTGACTCTCCCCACACTCAGTGACTCCCCTCCCCCACGGACACTCTCCCCCCCGTCACTGACTCTCCCCACACTCAGTGACTCCCCTCCCCCACGGACACTCTCCCCCCGTCACTAACTCTCCCCACAATCAGTGACTCCCCTCCCCCACGGACACTCTCCCCACACTCAGTGACTCCCCTACCCCACAGACACTCTCCCCCCGTCACTAACTCTCCCCACACTCAGTGACTCCCCTCCCCCACGGACACTCTCCCCCATCACTGACTCTCCCCACACTCAGTGACTCCCCTACCCCACAGACACTCTCCCCCCGTCACTAACTCTCCCCACACTCAGTGACTCCCCTCCCCCACAGACACTCTCCCCCCGTCACTGACTCTCCCCACACTCAGTGACTCCCCTCCCCCACGGACACTCTCCCCCATCACTGACTCTCCCCACACTCAGTGACTCCCCTCCCCCACGGACACTCTCCCCCCCGTCACTAACTCTCCCCACACTCAGTGACTCCCCTCCCCCACGGACACTCTCCCCACACTCAGTGACTCCCCTCCCCCACAGACACTCTCCCCCCGTCACTGACTCTCCCCACACTCAGTGACTCCCCTCCCCCACAGACACTCTCCCCCCGTCACTGACTCTCCCCACACTCAGTGACTCCCCTACCCCACAGACACTCTCCCCACACTCAGTGACTCCCCTCCCTCACGGACACTCTCCCCACACTCAGTGACTCCCCTCCCCCACGGACACTCTCCCCCCGTCACTGACTCTCCCCACACTCAGTGACTCCCCTCCCCCACGGACACTCTCCCCACACTCAGTGACTCCCCTCCCCCACGGACACTCTCCCCACACTCAGTGACTCCCCTCCCCCACGGACACTCTCCCCCCGTCACTGACTCTCCCCCGTACGCAGTGACTCCCCTCCCCCATGGACACTCTCCCCCCGTCACTGACTCTCCCCACACTCAGTGACTCCCCTCCCCCATGGACACTCTCTCCCCGTACGCAGTGACTCCCCTCCCACACCCCAGGGACACTCCCCCTCCCATCACTGACTCTCCCAACACTCAGTGACTCCCCTACCTCACCCCATGGACACTCTCCCTCACCACCCCTCTTAACGCAGAGTTTTCACGTCCCACTGTCTCTCCTGCACGTATCTGTCGGAGGTAGACTGGGGCAGCTGCTGTCGCCCAGTCAGACGGAGACGGAACCTGGCTCAGTGTAATCTCCAACCCTCGTGTCCTTTGACCTTTCCTCCCTCCTCTGATGCCCTGTGCGTGGTTACAGGTCACTATTACTGGCTGGAGCCCAAGAATGCCTTCCAGATGTGGCAGAAGCCCGACATCGGTTTGGTGGCCCTGGCGTTTCTGCAGGGCTCATTCGCGTACGGAGGGTGGAACTTCCTTAACTATGTGACTGAGGAGCTGCTCGACCCGTACAAGTAAGCAGAGGGGGTGTGCTACACTGTCTGCTTTGTGCTCTGTACCAGGAGATGTGCGTGTGTGAGCGTGTCTGTGTGTGTGTCACTCTCTCCCTCCTCCTCTCTCTCTCTCCATCTCTCTCTGCTTGTTTCTATTTTCTTTATATTTCTGTTGTTCCCTCATCAATCCGTCTAACTGTTTAAAATCTTTTATTGTTCCTCTCATTTCCCTTCCCCTCTAATGTACTCTCTCCCCTCCTCTCTTTTCCCACTCTCACCCTGCCTCCTCCACTCCCTCTCTCCCTCCTCCCCGCTTTTCTCCTGCCCTCTCTGCTCCACCTGTCTCTCATCTGTCTCCAATAATTTGTTTTTTCCTCCCCCACTCCCCTCTCCCTTTTCCCTCCTCCCCATCTCTCCCCTCCCTTCTCCCTTTCCTGAGTCCCCCTCTCTCCTGTTGCTTTCCCCTCCTCTGTCTTTCCTCTCACCCTCCCTTCTTCTCCTTCTCCCTCCCCTCTCTCCCCTTCCCTCCACTATCTTTCCCCTCCCTCTCCTCTGTGTCTCCCCTTCCCCATAACTTCAGCCCCTCCCCTCCTCTTCCTGCCCCCTTCTCTCCCCTCTCTCCCTTCCGCCCTCACTCCCTGTGCCCCCTCACCTCCCCTCCCTCTGCTCGCCCCGGTTGCCCCTTCCTGAAGTGATGTGTCACCCTCTCCCTCCCCTGCAGGAACCTGCCGCGAGCGATCTTTATCTCCATCCCACTGGTGACCTTCGTCTATGTGTTTGCCAACATCGCCTATGTGACAGCCATGTCGCCAACGGAACTGCTGGCCAGCAACGCGGTGGCTGTGGTGAGCTGACCTCCGCCCTCACTCGGACCCCGCCCTGAGCACTTTGACCTCTGACCATGGCCCCATTAGCTCCCTGACCCCCAACCAGAACCCTACATCCTGAATCCATCCCCAACTCTGACCCTGAGCCCCAACACTCTCCTAAACCCAACTTTGACCTTTACCTACAGTAACTCATCCTGACCTTGACCCTGAACCCTACTCTGAGCTTGACCCAGTAATTCCAACGAGACCTGGGTGTCATTGTACACCAGTCATTGAAGGTGGGCATGCAGGTACAGCAGGCAGTGAAAAAGGCGAATGGTATGTTGGCATTCATAGCAAAAGGATTTGAGTACAGGAGCAGGGAGGTTCTACTGCAGTTGTACAAGGCCTTGGTGAGACCACACCTAGAATATTGTGTGCAGTTTTGGTCCCCTAATCTGAGGAAAGACATTCTTGCCATAGAGGGAGTACAGAGAAGGTTCACCAGATTGATTCCTGGGATGGCAGGACTTTCATATGAAGAAAGACTGGATCAACTAGGCTTATACTCACCGGAATTTAGAAGATTGAGGGGGGGATCTTATTGAAACGTATAAAATTCTAAAGGGATTGGACAGGCTAGATGCAGGAAGATTGTTTCCGATGTTGGGGAAGTCCAGAACGAGGGGTCACAGTTTAAGGATAAAGGGGAAGCCTTTTAGGACCGAGATAGGGAAAAACTTCTTCACACAGAGAGTGGTGAATCTGTGGAATTGTCTGCCACAGGAAACAGTCGAGGCCGGTTCATTGGCTATATTTAAGAGGAAGTTAGATATGGCCCTTGTGGCTAAAGGGATTGGGGGGTATGGAGAGAAAGCAGGTCCAGGGTTCTGAGTTGGATGATCAGCCATGATCATACTGAATGGTGGTGCAGGCTCGAACTATTTTCTATGTTTCTATGACCTTGACCCTGACCCTATTCCAACCTCGCTCTGACCCAAAGAGTAGGGTTTAATCACCTTTGCAGGAAGGTAGATGATTGGGAATGGCTAGTGAGAGACGGTGAAAGATCTGAGGAGCAGAATACTGAGTCTGTCTCGATAGAGATTCGGAGGAGCAAAGGGAGTAAAATCACTGGGGCAATTGTCCACAGGGCACCGATTTGATGCGTGTGAGGGGGACTGTAACCCACACGTCGAGTAGGTGGAGGCAGCGTTAAGGAGGACCTGATAGAACACACGTGCGATACCTTTCTAGAACAGCATGTCAGTGAACCTGCGAGGGAAAACGTTTCCCCGAACTGGTCCTATTGAATGAGACAGATGGAATTAACGGTCTAGTAATCAGGGATCTTTGTGGATGATTGAATTTCTCACCCAAATGCAGTTTGATGGAAAACAGGAGCCCTGGCTGAGCCTACAATGGGACGAGGGGTCAGTAGGTCGGGAACTGACTATACGGGGGCACGGGTGAGCAACAGTGGAAGGTATCCCAAGGCTTTTCACGCTGCTCAAAGAAAGCATATTCCAGTTAAAAGCAAGCAGTAAGGGTGGGGGAGAGCTGAGAAAATAAAGGAAGGCATCAGACACTGGTCGGCACAATCAGCGACGCGGGTTCAATTCCCGCTGCTGCCTGTGAGGAGTTCTCCCCGTGACCACGTGGGTTTCCTCCGGTTAGTCATTGTAAACTGTCCCGTGTCAGGCTGGGATTAAATCGGGTGGGCGGAGAGCAGAAAAGGGCCTATTCTCAATCAGTCAATAAAAGCTGATGAGTACAACGTCGGCAAGCAGGAAGGCCGGAAAAACTTGAAGAAGCAGCAACGATCCGCTAAGCAAGCGATAAGGAAAGGCAAACACGAGGAAATCTGCAGACGCTGGAAATTCAAGCAACACACGCAAAATGCTGGTGGGATGCAGTGTCCTGACGAGGGGTCTCGGCCCGAAACATCGACTGTTCTTCTCCCTATAGGTGCTGTGTTCCACCAGCATTTTGTGTGTGTTGCTCGAATAAGGAAAGGCAAGATAGGTTATGAAATTCAGCTAGCACAAAATATAGAAAGAAACGGCCGATCCATGGCCTCCTTTTGCCACGATGAGGCCACCCTCAGGGTGGAGGGGAACACCTCCTACTCCGAATGGGTGGCCTCCAACCTGATGGAGTGAACATCAATTTCTCAAACACGGTAAAATAAATTCCCTCATCCTCCCCCTCCCCTCTTCCATTCCCCACTCTGGCCTCACCTGCCTATCACCTCACACTGGTGCCCCTCCTCCTCCCCTTTCTCCCACGGTCCACTCTCCTCTCCTATGTGATCCCTTCTTCTCCTATGTGATCCCTTCCTCTCCAACCCTTTCCTACCCACCTGGCTTCACCTATCACCTTCAAGCTACCCTCTTCAGCTCCCTCCCCCCACCTCTCTATTCTGGCGACTTGCCCCTTTCTGAAGAAGGGTCTCGTCCAGAACCTTTGTTCGTTTCCATCGACGCTGCCTGACCTGCTGAGTTCCTCCGGCGTTTCGTGTGCGTGACTCTGGATCTGTAGAATTTCCTGTGTAAAGCAGGTAGTGACGTAAAGGGGTGGTTAAAGTGAACACAGGAAGGTGAGAATGGCGCGGCTACTTTGTGTGGGACTTCTCAGTGGAGGGTGTGTCGAGCCTGCCAAAGAGCGTGTTATGGGTGCAGCTGGAGATTCGGGTCTCCCTCAGTGCAATCTTTGTCACTAAGGACGTAGTGAGAGGCTTATTAAAGGTGGCCAAGTGCCCTGGTCTTGATAAAATACCCCCCAGGAGACTGAAATGGTGGAGATGTTTATGATCATTTACCAATATTCTCTGGACTCTGGACAGGTTCTGACAACCAATGTCACACTGCTGTTTACAGAAGGATGTAGGCAAAAGGGATGTATAGGGTTAGGGTTAGGGTTCTGCTGTTTACAGAAGGATGTAGGCAAAAGGGATGTATAGGGTTAGGGTTAGGGTTCTGCTGTTTACAGAAGGATGTAGGCAAAAGGGATGTATAGGCCAGTTAGTTTAATGACTTCAGAAAGGATCCAGTGCTTTCTCGGCATACATGACGAATAAACTCGGGTACAGGTATCGACTACAACCGACTTCTCGGTGACAAACTCATCCCTGATGTAGATGGCAGAGTTTGTCGTCGATAACTGTGCCTGGCTGGAGCCCACGAAGATCGTTTTCATTAAAGACTGTAGTTGGGAAAATGCTTGATGCTAAGTCGCTAAGCTAGAACTAGTGAGACATCCTGATAGAAGTGGTTCCATCAGACAGACACAGCATGGATTCAGAAAAGCAGGTCCTGTTTGACAAACCTACTGGAGTTCTTTGAGGATGTAATGGATTGAGGGGAGCAGGTGAATGGTGTATACTTGGATTTCCAGAAGGCATTCGATAAGGTGCCACATGAAAGACTTAACCATACCATCAGGGTGCATGGTTCAGGGAGTAACGTATTAGAATGGATAGAGGGCTGGTTAACCAGTAGAAGGCAGAGAGATGGGATAAATGGATGCTTCTCTGGTTGGCAATCAGTGGTGAGCGGTCAGTGCTGGTGCCACAGGGGTCAGTGCTGGGTTTTCAACTGTTCATGATATACATTAACGATCTGGAAGAGGGGACCGAGTGTAGCGTATCGAAGTTGCTGATGACACTAAATTGAGTGGAAAAGCAAATTGTGCAGAGGGTGTGGAGAGTCTGCAGAGAGATGTAGATCGGTTAAATGAGTGGGCGAGGGTCTGGCAGATGGAGTGCAATGTTGGTAAATGCAAGGTCATCCACTTTGGAAGGGAACATGGATTCGATTGTTATTTAAATGGTGAAAGATTGCAGCATGCTGCTGTGCAGAGGGACTTGGGAGTGTTTGTGCATGAACCATGTAGATTGGTTTTCAGGTGCAAACAGAATATTGGCTTTCATTGCTAGAGAGATTGAATTTCAGAGTACTGCAACTGGTGAGGCCAGTACTGCGTGCAGTTCAGGTCTCCTTACTTGAGGAAAGATGGACCGACTGGCTTTGGAGGCGATGCAGAGAGGGTTCACCTGGTTGAGGGTGTTAGCCTGTGAGGAAGGATTGAGTTTACTGGCTGGAATTCAGAAAAATGAAAAGGTATCCTTATAGAGACATATACAATTATGAAAGGGATGGATATGATGCAGGGAGGACCATCATTTATATTGGTAAATTAGACAAGAGCTAGGGGATATAGCCTCAAGATTCTGAGGAGTAGATTTAGGACGGAGATGAGGAGAAACCGCTCCCAGAGACTAGTGATTGGTGGAGTTCTCTGCCCAGGGAAACAGTAGAGTCTGCCTCATTAAATATATTTAGGGGACAGATAGATCTTTGCAAAGCGGTGGAGTTGAGGGGAAAATGCAGGTTGGTGGGCCCGAGATTATCGCCAGGTCAGTTGTGCTTGAACGGCAGAGCAGACTCGATGGGCCAAATGGCCGACTCCTGCTCCTGCTTCTTTTGTACTTATAACCTCGTCCCACCCTGACCCCCATCTCCAAGCCTGACCCAACCATATACCTAAACCCCTCTGACCTCGACCTGACCCCCAACCCCAACTCCAAACTGACTCCAGCTTTGTCTCCAACCTCACAGTGACCCTGATTCCCACTCCAACCGGCCTGCACATAACCTCTGACCCCTCCTGTACACTGTCCTCTGACCCCTCTGCCCTGGATCCAGACCCTGCTGTCCCTGGCCCCTGACCTTAGACAGAGCTACACATGCACCAGATGAATGTCCTGACCTCAGCGTAGTAGAGAAAGATCGCCCTGTGTCTGACCCTGTCCCTGGGAGTGTGTGATGGGACGGTGTGGAGGGAGCCTCACCCTGTGTCTGACCCTGTCCCTGGGAGTGTGTGATGGGACGGTGTGGAGGGAGCCTCACCCTGTGTCCGACCCTGTCCCTGGGAGTGTGTGATGGGACGGTGTGGAGGGAGCCTCACCCTGTGTCCGACCCTGTCCCTGGGAGTGTGTGACGGGACGGTGTGGAGGGAGCCTCACCCTGTGTCCGACCCTGTCCCTGGGAGTGTGTGATGGGACGGTGTGGAGGGAGCCTCACCCTGTGTCCGACCCTGTCCCTGGGAGTGTGTGACGGGACGGTGTGGAGGGAGCCTCACCCTGTGTCCGACCCTGTCCCCGGGAGTGTGTCACGGGACGGTGTGGAGGGAGCCTCACCCTGTGTCTGACCCTGTCCCCGGGAGTGTGTGACGGGACGGTGTGGAGGGAGCCTCACCCTGTGTCTGACCCTGTCCCCGGGAGTGTGTGACGGGACGGTGTGGAGGGAGCTTCACCCTGTGTCTGACCCTGTCCCCGGGAGTGTGTGACGGGACGGTGTGGAGGGAGCTTCACCCTGTGTCTGACCCTGTCCCCGGGAGTGTGTGACGGGACGGTGTGGAGGGAGCCTCACCCTGTGTCTGACCCTGTCCCCGGGAGTGTGTGACGGGACGGTGTGGAGGGAGCCTCACCCTGTGTCTGACCCTGTCCCCGGGAGTGTGTGACGGGACGGTGTGGAGGGAGCCTCACCCTGTGTCTGACCCTGTCCCCGGGAGTGTGTGACGGGACGGTGTGGAGGGAGCCTCACCCTGTGTCTGACCCTGTCCCTGGGAGTGTGTGACGGGACGGTGTGGAGGGAGCCTCACCCTGTGTCTGACCCTGTCCCTGGGAGTGTGTGACGGGACGGTGTGGAGGGAGCCTCACCCTGTGTCTGACCCTGTCCCTGGGAGTGTGTGACGGGACGGTGTGGAGGGAGCCTCACCCTGTGTCTGACCCTGTCCCTGGGAGTGTGTGACGGGACGGTGTGGAGGGAGCCTCACCCTGTGTCTGACCCTGTCCCCGGGAGTGTGTGACGGGACGGTGTGGAGGGAGCCTCACCCTGTGTCTGACCCTGTCCCCGGGAGTGTGTGACGGGACGGTGTGGAGGGAGCCTCACCCTGTGTCTGACCCTGTCCCCGGGAATGTGTGACGGGACGGTGTGGAGGGAGCCTCACCCTGTGTCTGACCCTGTCCCCGGGAGTGTGTGACGGGACGTTGTGGAGGGAGCCTCACCCTGTGTCTGACCCTGTCCCCGGGAGTGTGTGACGGGACGGTGTGGAGGGAGCCTCACCCTGTGTCTGACCCTGTCCCCGGGAGTGTGTGACGGGACGTTGTGGAGGGAGCCTCACCCTGTGTCTGACCCTGTCCCCGGGAGTGTGTGACGGGACGGTGTGGAGGGAGCCTCACCCTGTGTCTGACCCTGTCCCCGGGAGTGTGTGACGGGACGGTGTGGAGGGAGCCTCACCCTGTGTCTGACCCTGGCCCTGGGAGTGTGTGACGGGACGGTGTGGAGGGAGTGTGTGATGGGACGGTGTGGAGGGAGCCTCACCCTGTGTCTGACCCTGTCCCTGGGAGTGTGTGACGGGACGGTGTGGAGGGAGCCTCACCCTGTGTCTGACCCTGTCCCCGGGAGAGTGTGACGGGACGGTGTGGAGGGAGCCTCACCCTGTGTCTGACCCTGTCCCCGGGAGAGTGTGACGGGACGGTGTGGAGGGAGCCTCACCCTGTGTCTGACCCTGTCCCTGGGAGTGTGTGACGGGACGGTGTGGAGGGAGCCTCACCCTGTGTCTGACCCTGTCCCTGGGAGTGTGTGACGGGACGGTGTGGAGGGAGCTTCACCCTGTGTCTGACCCTGTCCCCGGGAGTGTGTGACGGGACGGTGTGGAGGGAGCTTCACCCTGTGTCTGACCCTGTCCCCGGGAGTGTGTGACGGGACGGTGTGGAGGGAGCCTCACCCTGTGTCTGACCCTGTCCCCGGGAGTGTGTGACGGGACGGTGTGGAGGGAGCCTCACCCTGTGTCTGACCCTGTCCCCGGGAGTGTGTGACGGGACGGTGTGGAGGGAGCCTCACCCTGTGTCTGACCCTGTCCCCGGGAGTGTGTGACGGGACGGTGTGGAGGGAGCCTCACCCTGTGTCTGACCCTGTCCCCGGGAGTGTGTGACGGGACGGTGTGGAGGGAGCCTCACCCTGTGTCTGACCCTGTCCCTGGGAGTGTGTGACGGGACGGTGTGGAGGGAGCCTCACCCTGTGTCTGACCCTGTCCCTGGGAGTGTGTGACGGGACGGTGTGGAGGGAGCCTCACCCTGTGTCTGACCCTGTCCCCGGGAGTGTGTGACGGGACGGTGTGGAGGGAGCCTCACCCTGTGTCTGACCCTGTCCCCGGGAGTGTGTGACGGGACGGTGTGGAGGGAGCCTCACCCTGTGTCTGACCCTGTCCCTGGGAGTGTGTGACGGGACGGTGTGGAGGGAGTGTGTGATGGGACGGTGTGGAGGGAGCCTCACCCTGTGTCTGACCCTGTCCCCGGGAGTGTGTGATGGGACGGTGTGGAGGGAGCTTCACCCTGTGTCTGACCCTGTCCCTGGGAGTGTGTGACGGGACGGTGTGGAGGGAGCCTCACCCTGTGTCTGACCCTGTCCCTGGGAGTGTGTGACGGGACGGTGTGGAGGGAGCCTCACCCTGTGTCTGACCCTGTCCCTGGGAGTGTGTGACGGGACGGTGTGGAGGGAGTGTGTGATGGGACGGTGTGGAGGGAGCCTCACCCTGTGTCTGACCCTATCCCTGGGAGTGTGTGACGGGACGGTGTGGAGGGAGCCTCACCCTGTGTCTGACCCTGTCCCTGGGAGTGTGTGACGGGACGGTGTGGAGGGAGCCTCACCCTGTGTCTGACCCTGTCCCTGGGAGTGTGTGACGGGACGGTGTGGAGGGAGCCTCACCCTGTGTCTGACCCTGTCCCTGGGAGTGTGTGACGGGACGGTGTGGAGGGAGCCTCACCCTGTGTCTGACCCTGTCCCCGGGAGTGTGTGACGGGACGGTGTGGAGGGAGCCTCACCCTGTGTCTGACCCTGTCCCTGGGAGTGTGTGACGGGACGGTGTGGAGGGAGCCTCACCCTGTGTCTGACCCTGTCCCCGGGAGAGTGTGACGGGACGGTGTGGAGGGAGCCTCACCCTGTGTCAGACCCTGTCCCCGGGAGTGTGTGACGGGACGGTGTGGAGGGAGCCTCACCCTGTGTCTGACCCTGTCCCCGGGAGTGTGTGACGGGACGGTGTGGAGGGAGCCTCACCCTGTGTCTGACCCTGTCCCCGGGAGTGTGTGACGGGACGGTGTGGAGGGAGCCTCACCCTGTGTCTGACCCTGTCCCCGGGAGTGTGTGACGGGACGGTGTGGAGGGAGCCTCACCCTGTGTCTGACCCTGTCCCCGGGAGTGTGTGACGGGACGGTGTGGAGGGAGCCTCACCCTGTGTCTGACCCTGTCCCCGGGAGTGTGTGACGGGACGGTGTGGAGGGAGCCTCACCCTGTGTCTGACCCTGTCCCCGGGAGTGTGTGACGGGACGGTGTGGAGGGAGCCTCACCCTGTGTCTGACCCTGTCCCCGGGAGTGTGTGACGGGACGGTGTGGAGGGAGCCTCACCCTGTGTCTGACCCTGTCCCCGGGAGTGTGTGACGGGACGGTGTGGAGGGAGCCTCACCCTGTGTCTGACCCTGTCCCTGGGAGTGTGTGACGGGACGGTGTGGAGGGAGTGTGTGATGGGACGGTGTGGAGGGAGCCTCACCCTGTGTCTGACCCTGTCCCTGGGAGTGTGTGACGGGACGGTGTGGAGGGAGCCTCACCCTGTGTCTGACCCTGTCCCCGGAGTGTGTGACGGGACGGTGTGGAGGGAGCCTCACCCTGTGTCTGACCCTGTCCCCGGGAGTGTGTGACGGGACGGGGTGGAGGGAGCCTCACCCTGTGTCTGACCCTGTCCCCGGGAGTGTGTGACGGGACGGTGTGGAGGGAGCCTCACCCTGTGTCTGACCCTGTCCCCGGGAGTGTGTGACGGGACGGTGTGGAGGGAGCCTCACCCTGTGTCTGACCCTGTCCCCGGGAGAGTGTGACGGGACGGTGTGGAGGGAGCCTCACCCTGTGTCTGACCCTGTCCCCGGGAGTGTGTGACGGGACGGTGTGGACGGAGCCTCACCCTGTGTCTGACCCTGTCCCCGGGAGTGTGTGACGGGACGGTGTGGAGGGAGCCTCACCCTGTGTCTGACCCTGTCCCCGGGAGTGTGTGACGGGACGGTGTGGAGGGAGCCTCACCCTGTGTCTGACCCTATCCCTGGGAGTGTGTGACGGGACGGTGTGGAGGGAGTGTGTGATGGGACGGTGTGGAGGGAGCCTCACCCTGTGTCTGACCCTGTCCCTGGGAGTGTGTGACGGGACGGTGTGGAGGGAGCCTCACCCTGTGTCTGACCCTGTCCCCGGGAGTGTGTGACGGGACGGTGTGGAGGGAGCCTCACCCTGTGTCTGACCCTGTCCCCGGGAGTGTGTGACGGGACGGTGTGGAGGGAGCCTCACCCTGTGTCTGACCCTGTCCCTGGGAGTGTGTGACGGGACGGTGCGGAGGGAGCCTCACCCTGTGTCTGACCCTGTCCCTGGGAGTGTGTGACGGGACGGTGCGGAGGGAGACTCACCCTGTGTCTGACCCTGTCCCTGGGAGTGTGTGACGGGACGGTGCGGAGGGAGACTCACCCTGTGTCTGACCCTGTCCCTGGGAGTGTGTGACGGGACGGTGCGGAGGGAGCCTCACCCTGTGTCTGACCCTGTCCCCGGGAGTGTGTGACGGGACGGTGTGGAGGGAGCCTCACCCTGTGTCTGACCCTGTCCCCGGGAGAGTGTGACGGGACGGTGTGGAGGGAGCCTCACCCTGTGTCTGACCCTGTCCCCGGGAGTGTGTGACGGGACGGTGTGGAGGGAGCCTCACCCTGTGTCTGACCCTGTCCCCGGGAGTGTGTGACGGGACGGTGTGGAGGGAGCCTCACCCTGTGTCTGACCCTGTCCCTGGGAGTGTGTGACGGGACGGTGTGGAGGGAGTGTGTGATGGGACGGTGTGGAGGGAGCCTCACCCTGTGTCTGACCCTGTCCCTGGGAGTGTGTGACGGGACGGTGTGGAGGGAGCCTCACCCTGTGTCTGACCCTGTCCCCGGGAGTGTGTGACGGGACGGTGTGGAGGGAGCCTCACCCTGTGTCTGACCCTGTCCCCGGGAGTGTGTGACGGGACGGTGTGGAGGGAGCCTCACCCTGTGTCTGACCCTGTCCCCGGGAGTGTGTGACGGGACGGTGCGGAGGGAGCCTCACCCTGTGTCTGACCCTGTCCCTGGGAGTGTGTGACGGGACGGTGTGGAGGGAGCCTCACCCTGTGTCTGACCCTGTCTCTGGGAGTGTGTGACGGGACGGTGTGGAGGGAGCCTCACCCTGTGTCTGACCCTGTCCCTGGGAGTGAGTGACGGGACGGTGTGGAGGGAGTCTCACCCTGTGTCTGACCCTCCCTGGGAGTGTGTGACGGGACGGTGTGGAGGGAGCCTCACCCTGTGTCTGACCCTGTCCCCGGGAGTGTGTGACGGGACGGTGTGGAGGGAGCCTCACCCTGTGTCTGACCCTGTCCCTGGGAGTGTGTGACGGGACGGTGCGGAGGGAGCCTCACCCTGTGTCTGACCCTGTCCCTGGGAGTGTGTGACGGGACGGTGTGGAGGGAGCCTCACCCTGTGTCTGACCCTGTCCCTGGGAGTGTGTGACGGGACGGTGTGGAGGGAGCCTCACCCTGTGTCTGACACTGTCCCTGGGAGTGTGTGACGGGACGGTGTGGAGGGAGTCTCACCCTGTGTCTGACCCTGTCCCCGGGAGTGTGTGACGGGACGGTGTGGAGGGAGCCTCACCCTGTGTCTGACCCTGTCCCCGGGAGTGTGTGACGGGACGGTGTGGAGGGAGCCTCACCCTGTGTCTGACCCTGTCCCCGGGAGAGTGTGACGGGACGGTGTGGAGGGAGCCTCACCCTGTGTCTGACCCTGTCCCCGGGAGTGTGTGACGGGACGGTGTGGACGGAGCCTCACCCTGTGTCTGACCCTGTCCCCGGGAGTGTGTGACGGGACGGTGTGGAGGGAGCCTCACCCTGTGTCTGACCCTGTCCCCGGGAGTGTGTGACGGGACGGTGTGGAGGGAGCCTCACCCTGTGTCTGACCCTATCCCTGGGAGTGTGTGACGGGACGGTGTGGAGGGAGTGTGTGATGGGACGGTGTGGAGGGAGCCTCACCCTGTGTCTGACCCTGTCCCTGGGAGTGTGTGACGGGACGGTGTGGAGGGAGCCTCACCCTGTGTCTGACCCTGTCCCCGGGAGTGTGTGACGGGACGGTGTGGAGGGAGCCTCACCCTGTGTCTGACCCTGTCCCCGGGAGTGTGTGACGGGACGGTGTGGAGGGAGCCTCACCCTGTGTCTGACCCTGTCCCCGGGAGTGTGTGACGGGACGGTGCGGAGGGAGCCTCACCCTGTGTCTGACCCTGTCCCTGGGAGTGTGTGACGGGACGGTGCGGAGGGAGCCTCACCCTGTGTCTGACCCTGTCCCTGGGAGTGTGTGACGGGACGGTGTGGAGGGAGACTCACCCTGTGTCTGACCCTGTCCCTGGGAGTGTGTGACGGGACGGTGTGGAGGGAGCCTCACCCTGTGTCTGACCCTGTCCCCGGGAGTGTGTGACGGGACGGTGTGGAGGGAGCCTCACCCTGTGTCTGACCCTGTCCCCGGGAGAGTGTGACGGGACGGTGTGGAGGGAGCCTCACCCTGTGTCTGACCCTGTCCCCGGGAGTGTGTGACGGGACGGTGTGGAGGGAGCCTCACCCTGTGTCTGACCCTGTCCCCGGGAGTGTGTGACGGGACGGTGTGGAGGGAGCCTCACCCTGTGTCTGACCCTGTCCCTGGGAGTGTGTGACGGGACGGTGTGGAGGGAGTGTGTGACGGGACGGTGTGGAGGGAGCCTCACCCTGTGTCTGACCCTGTCCCCGGGAGTGTGTGACGGGACGGTGTGGAGGGAGCCTCACCCTGTGTCTGACCCTGTCCCCGGGAGTGTGTGACGGGACGGTGCGGAGGGAGCCTCATCCTGTGTCTGACCCTGTCCCCGGGAGTGTGTGACGGGACGGTGCGGAGGGAGCCTCACCCTGTGTCTGACCCTGTCCCCGGGAGTGTGTGACGGGACGGTGTGGAGGGAGCCTCACCCTGTGTCTGACCCTGTCCCTGGGAGTGTGTGACGGGACGGTGCGGAGGGAGCCTCACCCTGTGTCTGACCCTGTCCCTGGGAGTGTGTGACGGGACGGTGCGGAGGGAGCCTCATCCTGTGTCTGACCCTGTCCCTGGGAGTGTGTAATGGGACGGTGTGGAGGGAGCCTCACCCTGTGTCTGACCCTGTCCCCGGGAGTGTGTGACGGGACGGTGCGGAGGGAGCCTCACACTGTGTGTGACCCTGTCTCTGGGAGTGTGTGATGGGACGGTCTGGAGGGAGCCTCACTCTCTTCAGACTTTGATTTCTCACTCTCCCATGAAACGTACTGGAGCAGTCTTTGATGAGATTGACAGCGGTAGTTTTCATTCTGCAGTGGAAAACGGTGAATTAAATCTGTGTGGCGTACCCGTCCACACCGTCTGAATTCAGGAGTGCCGGGTTATGGGGGTTTACGGTCACTGATACCCCTCTCTCTCTCTCTCTCTCTCTCAGACATTCGGGGAGAAGCTGCTCGGGGTCATGGCCTGGATCATGCCGATCTCCGTGGCCCTGTCCACCTTTGGAGGTGTCAACGGTTCCCTCTTCACCTCGTCAAGGTCAGTCTTTGTGGGAACAGAGGGCTGGTTCAGGGGCACCTGGTGGGGACTCTCCAGGATCTACCGTCAGATCCGCACACACCCATTACTCCCAGAGACAGCAGGGTGGTGAGATGTCAGGGAAGAACTGTAGCAGGAGAGTCTAGGGCCGGGGGCACAGCCTCAGAATAGAAGGACGTCCCTTTAGAACAGCGATGAGGAGGAATTTCTTCAGCCAGAGGGTGGTGAATCTGTGGAATTCATTGCCACCGACGGCTGTGGAGGCCAAGTCGTTTCATACATTGAAAGTGGAGATTGATAAGCGCTTGATTAGTAAGAGTGTGAAATGTTACGGGAACAAGGCAGGAGAACGGGGTTGAGTGGGAAGATAAATCACCCATGATAGAATGGTAGAGCAAACTCAATGGGCTGAATGGCCTCATTCTGCTCCTGTGACTGTGGAGTGTTTAGGGTTCAGGAGTTAGGTGTGTGTGTGTACGTATTCATCAGTTGTCACCTCCCCCTGCGATGTTACCGTGGGTGAATGCTTTGTGGGTGGAGGGACCCTGTAACTGGCTGTGAGACCCAGGATGATCTTTCTCAGCAGCTCAGCCCTTTGGTATGTCTCCCCGGTCCCAGTGACGCGCTGCACGGTCCATCCTTTCCATCTTTCTCTGTCCCCCCTCCCTCTCTCTCCCTCTCACTATCTGTTTTCTCCCTGTGCCCATGTCTCCCTCAGTCCCCCTCCCTGTGTGTGTGCGCGTGTCTCTCCCTATAACCTGTGACCCTGGGGGCTCTGGTCCCCACCCATGTCCCAGAGACGGGCTAATCAGCCGCTGTGAGTTGTCCCTCAACTGCAGCAGCATCAGATCGTTCACCAGAAAAACATAATTTAACATAAAATTCACACACGATTTTTACAAGAGAGAACACAATTACAATGAAAGAACAAAGTCCATTTCAGTGCAAAGGGATTAAAGTGGTTCAGGGTCGGGCCGAATGTTTGAAGGGAAAGGGGCCTGGTGCTGGGGCAATTCAGGCTTCTGGGCCTAATGAGAAAAGGTGCCTCTGGGGGGTGGGGGGGAACTGGAGACCCTGGGGTCACAGGATGTGTAGACACACACACCCCAGGTCGATACTGAACCTGGCTCTCTGGGGCTGTGTGTGCCAAGTGGGTCACCTGGTTAAAGGACAGGTTCAAGGTCAAAGGACTGAGCAGGAATAAGTGGACCATAAATAGGTTATAGAGTCAGAGAAGGCAGGCCCTTCTGCCCATCTTGCCTATGCTGTGTACTTGAGCTGGTCCCATTTTGTCTGCATTTGGCCCACACCCACGTAGCTGTCTGAGTATCTTCGGTACACTGTAATTCAGGCTGTGGCCATGGGCTACCAAGGTAAATATTTACCGTAATCACCTCGATTAAAGGAGCAAACGCTACCGATCCCAGTCAGCTGATAATACAGAGAGCGCTCACGGCTGTGTGCAGGTAGATGGGCTAGGTTGTTCATCTTGGTGCAGGTGGGACACAGAAATCCCAGAGCTGCCGTTGCAGATACTGGCAGTCCGAGATAAATGTCAAAATTATCACTCCCTACCACCCCCCCCCCATCCTCCTCCTCCCTCTGTATCTCCCTCTTTATATCTTTCACGGTTGTTCACCGTCTCTTTAGAGAACAACTCCCTCTTCAGTTCCCCGTCCTCTACTTCCCTTCCTCATCTCTCCATGTCACTTCTCACACTCCCCAGCACCTCCCTCTCGCTCTGTCTGCCGTTTTCACCTGTCATTTTCTCTCTGACCCCTCCCCTATTTTGCTCACACTTGCCCCTCCCTCTCCTCTCTCACCCCTCCTTCCTCTACCCGTCCTCTCCCCCACTTTACTCCATCTCCCCCGGTCTTTCCCCCACCCCTTCCTTCCCGTCCTCCTTCCCTTTCTCCCTCTCTCCCTCCCCCCCGAGACTACACACTGTGACGGACATCCTTTCCTTTCAGGTTGTTCTTTGCTGGAGCTCGCGAGGGTCACCTGCCAAGGCTGCTGGCCATGATTCACATTAAACGCTGCACTCCGATACCAGCCCTGCTGTTCACCGTAAGACTGCAATCTCGGTTCATCCTTCTCGCTCTCAGTCACAGTGTTGACTGCTCTGTTTTTGTCTGCGATGTGCTCTCACTGGGTCTGGGGGCTGCGATCATCACCAGAAACCAGTCCCATCCCAGCTGTGGCCCCAGTGTTAGTGCAGACCCTCTCAGCTCCCGCACCAAACCCACAGGTCAGAGACTCCCTCCTTCTGTCTGTCTCACTGCCCAGGGCCACGGACTGGAACAGGTCCAGTGATGCTCCTCTCCACACTGAGGGTAACAGAACACTGCCCTCGCCCTCTACCTCAGTCCATGTCACTTTGGGATTATAGAGCCCCAAACCTTCTGTTTGACCCTCCTCCCACAGCCTCTCCTTAGTCTCTGGACATTAACTGCAATGTAATGCAGCCCTGTCTAATTCAACCAGGAGCTACTTGCAGTGTCCCCATCCTGACCCACTCTGACGGCCATTTGCAGTGTCCCCATCCTGACCCACTCTGACGGCCATTTGCAGTGTCCCCATCCTGACCCACTCTGACGGCCATTTGCAGTGTCCCCATCCTGACCCACTCTGACGGCCATTTGCAGTGTCCCCATCCTGGTCCCACTCTGCTGGCTAGCACTGTCCCCATCCCGGTCTAATGCCAGTGGCCACTCACACCCTTCACATCTCCCGGAAAGTGAAGCCTGCCCTGCACGGATTAGCTTTATGCAATTCGACAGCCGGGGAAGGGAGTGGGTGGGGGGGTAGATGAAAGGGGCTGAATTGTTGGTTCTCCCACTACCCAGCTTGTTGTGTCTGTGCAGCCTCCGGCATTGTGGGGGTGGAGGCCTCTCACACCTTCCCCTCGTCCACCGTACTCTCCCTCTCTCTCCCCCTGCCCTCCAGTGCGCTTCCACCCTGCTGATGCTGGTGACCAGTGACATCTACACCCTGATCAACTACGTGGGCTTCATCAACTACCTCTTCTACGGGGTGACCATCGCGGGCCAGATCGTGCTGCGTTGGCAGAAGCCTGACATGCCTCGGCCCATCAAGGTGAGTGGGGTGGGGGGAGAGGGGCTGTGGGTCCTGCAGGGGATGGGGCGAGGAGAGGGACTCTCACTTCATCCTGGGTCAGAGTGAAGTGGAGGGAGTCAGAATAAACCCCAATACTTCATTCTCTTCCCTCTCCCTCCCCTTCTCTCTCCCTATTTCTCTCCGTCACCTCTTTCTCCCTCACCCTCTCTTATCCTGTTCCTCCTTTGTTCCATCTCCACCTCCTCCGCTCTCCACTCCCTTTCCATTTTCACTCTGTCTCCCTCCATCTTCTTCTCCTCCTCTCCCTATTCCCATCTCCCTCGCTCTCTCCCCATCCCCCTCTCACCAACTCCCACTCTCCATTTCACTCTCCCTCTCTGTCCCTCTCTCCCATCCCCTTCCCCTTCCCCCTTCCCATGTAAATCCATTGAACGGGTGTACCGGAGGGACAGTTTAGCCTCACCGAGTATGCAGTGGGGAGGTTTGCTGAGAGAGTGGGAGGGGTGGAGGGGGTGTGACTGGGGGGGACTGGGATTGTGAGGTGAGGAAGACGAGGGAGGTTTGCTGAGGAGGGGGTAAGAGAGTGGGAGGGGGTGGAGGGGTTAAAGGTGTTGGACAGGATTGTGAGGTGAGGAAGACGAGGGAGGTTTGCTGAGGAGGGGGTAAGAGAGTGGGGGGGGTGGAGGGGTTAAAGGCGTTGGACAGGATTGTGAGGTGAGGAAGACGAGGGAGGTTTGCTGAGGAGGGGTTAAAGGCGTTGGACAGGATTGTGGGTGAGGAAGACGAGGGAGGTTTGCTGAGGAGGGGGTAAGAGAGTGGGAGGGGGTGGAGGGGTTAAAGGTGTTGGACAGGATTGTGAGGTGAGGAAGACGAGGGAGGTTTGCTGGAGGGGTTAAAGGTGTTGGACAGGATTGTGAGGTGAGGAAGACGAGGGAGGTTTGCTGAGGAGGGGGTAAGAGAGTGGGAGGGGGTGGAGGGGTTAAAGGCATTGGACAGGATTGTGAGGTGAGGAAGACGAGGGAGGTTTGCTGAGGAGGGGTTAAAGGCGTTGGACAGGATTGTGGGTGAGGAAGACGAGGGAGGTTTGCTGAGGAGGGGGTAAGAGAGTGGGAGGGGGTGGAGGGGTTAAAGGTGTTGGACAGGATTGTGAGGTGAGGAAGACGAGGGAGGTTTGCTGAGGAGGGGGTAAGAGAGTGGGAGGGGGTGGAGGGGTTAAAGGTGTTGGACAGGATTGTGAGGTGAGGAAGACGAGGGAGGTTTGCTGAGGAGGGGGTAAAGGTGTTGGACAGGATTGTGAGGTGAGGAAGACAAGGGAGGTTTGCTGAGGAGGGGGTAAGAGAGTGGGAGGGGGTGGAGGGGTTAAAGGTGTTGGACAGGATTGTGAGGTGAGGAAGACGAGGGAGGTTTGCTGAGGAGGGGGTAAGAGAGTGGGAGGGGGTGGAGGGGTTAAAGGTGTTGGACAGGATTGTGAGGTGAGGAAGACGAGGGAGGTTTGCTGAGGAGGGGTTAAAGGCGTTGGACAGGATCGTGGGTGAGGAGGGCAGTGGGGGAGGGCGAGGGGACATAGTTGGCTTGAGGAGGGAGCACCGGGAGGTGTGAGAGACCGGCTTTCCCTCCCCCTTGGCCTGGGCTGCAGGTCCACAGTTCACAGCAGGATGCGAGGATGTGTAAAGAGCTGAGGCGGCAATTTCCCCGCCACTCCCCGTCTCTGTTTGCTTCCTCGGCTAAAAACAGGCCGAGTTTTCGCTGACGCTCGGCAAAAGTGTTGGGAAGGGCTGGCCTGACTCCGGAGTCGGTATTCATTAACCAGACCCACACCTCACTTACCTGTTTGCTGCCCTGAGAGAAGGGCATTTGTAGCTCACTCACTCCCTCCATCTCCCTCTCCCTATCTGTCCCTCCCTCCCTCCATCTCCCTCTCCCTATCCCTCCCTCCCTCCCTCCCTCTGTCTCCCTCCCTATCTGTCCCTCCCTCCCTCCATCTCCCTCTCCCTGTCTGTCCCTCCCTCCCTCCATCTCCCTCTCCCTATCCCTCCCTCCCTCCCTCCGTCTCCCTCTCCCTATCTGTCCCTCCCTCCCTCATCTCCCTCTCCCTATCTGTCCCTCCCTCCCTCCGTCTCCCTCTCCCTATCTGTCCCTCCCTCCCTCCGTCTCCCTCTCCCTATCTGTCCCTCACTCCCTCCATCTCCCTCTCCCTATCTGTCCCTCCCTCCCTCCATCTCCCTCTCCCTATCCCTCCCTCCCTCCCTCCGTCTCCCTCTCCCTATCTGTCCCTCCCTCCCTCATCTCCCTCTCCCTATCCGTCCCTCCCTCATCTCCCTCTCCCTGTCTGTCCCTGTGTTTCTCCTCTCCCTTGTCTGAATCAGAATCAGGTTGAATATCCCCAGCACTGCTGGTGAAATTTGTTGTTATTCGGCAGCCGTACATTGTTACTATTGATAATAAAAGCTGTAAATTGCAGTAACTATATCCATTCCCTGTAAGTAGGGAAAAAAACAGAAATAAAGAAGTAGTGAGGTAGTGTCCGTTCAGAAATCTGATGACAGAGGGGGAGAAGCTGTGTCTTCAGGCTCCTGGACTCCTCCCCGATGGTGGCCATGAGAACAGGGCAGTGACATGAAGAAGAGTCTCAGCCCAAAGAGACCCTTCAGTGTTCGGTGTGTGATATTCTCCTTTCAGCTCTCTCTCCCTCCCTCCCCTTTCTCCGTCCCTCTCACCTCCTCTCCATCCCCAGCTGTTTCATATCTCTCTCTCCCTCTCCCTCTCTCTCTCCCTCTCACCTCCTCTCCATCCCCAGCTGTTTCATATCTCTCTCTCTCCCTCTCCCTCTCTCTCTCTCTCCCTCTCCCTCCCTCTCTCTCTCCCTCTCCTCTCTCTCTCTCTCTCTCTCTCTCTCGCTCTCCCCCCCTCCCCCCATCCCGGCTGTCTGGTCAGACTCTCTCTCTGTCTAACGGCTCCGTTAGTTGCTGCTCGGTGATCAGGCATCTCTCTGAGGTAATTTCCCACACGGCACACTGTTGAACTGACGTCTGACAGGAAGGGAACCAGCCCCTCCCACCCCCAGCTCACCCTTCCCTCCCTCCTCCCTTAGGAGTTGGGGGAAGGGACGGCAGAACACAGGGAGGAGGGGTGTAGGGGAGGGTAGAGGTAGGGAGAGGAAGGAAGGGGATCGAAGGAGGGAGGGGAAAGGCGGAGTATGGAGGGTGGTGAGGGGTAGCTGTCAGGGATTCAGGGCCACAAGGTAGGGGGCAGTAAGGAGGGAGGACTGGGCTGGATCTGTGAGGGAGGTCCGGGCCGGGTCTGTGAGGGAGGGCCGGGCCAGGTCTGTGAGGGAGGTCCGGGCAGGGTGTGTGAGGGAGGGCCGGGTGTGTGCGGGAGGTCCGGGCCGGGTCTGTGAGGGAGGGCCGGGCAGGGTGTGTGAGGGAGGTCCGGGCCAGGTCTGTGAGGGAGGTCCGGGCAGGGTGTGTGAGGGAGGTCCAGGCCGGGTCTGTGAGGGAGGGCCGGGTGTGTGAGGGAGGTCCGGGCCGGGTGTGTGAGGGAGGGCCGGGCGTGTGAGGGAGGGCCGGGCCGGGTCTGTGCGGGAGGTCCGGGCAGGGTGTGTGAGGGAGGGCCGGGTGTGTGCGGGAGGTCCGGGCCGGGTCTGTGAGGGAGGGCCGGGCCAGGTCTGTGAGGGAGGTCCGGGCCGGGTCTGTGAGGGAGGACCGGGCCGGGTCTGTGAGGGAGGACTGGGTGTGTGCGGGAGGTCCGGGCCGGGTCTGTGAGGGAGGACCGGGCCGGGTCTGTGGATTTTGGCCCCTCTGTCTAACTCTGCGCCCTCCTCTCCCTCAGGTGAACCTGATCTTCCCTGTGATATACCTGCTCTTCTGGGCTTTCCTCATTATCTTCAGCCTGTGGTCGGAGCCGGTGGTGTGCGGCATTGGGCTGGCCATCATGCTGACCGGAGTGCCCGTCTACTTCCTGGGCATCTACTGGAGCAACAAACCCGAGTGTTTCGACAACATGATCGGTGAGGACAGGACTCAGCTCATATCACCCCCCGCCCACACCACCAGCCTGTGACACAGCGACTGGCTTTCGGCTGTCAACCCCGGTCACAACACACACCCATCTGAGGGAGATGGGTCCCTGATTGGAGCGGACAGCCGAATGTCAGTTCCTGAATCCTGGTGTCCCTCGGGGGGATATCTGTACACTGACCGGTGTCTCTCAGTCCCTCTCCCTCAGGGGGATATCTATACACTGACCGGTGTCCCTCAGTCCCTCTCCCTCGGGGGGGATATCTGTACACTGACCGGTGTCCCTCAGTCCCTCTCCCTCGGGGGGGATATCTGTACACTGACCGGTGTCTCTCAGTCCCTCTCCCTCGGGGGGATATCTGTACACTGACCGGTGTCTCTCAGTCCCTCTCCCTTGGGGGGATATCTGTACCCTCACCGCTGTCCCTCAGTCCCTCTCCCTCAGGGGGATATCTGTACCCTGACCGGTGTCTCTCAGTCCCTCTCCCTCAGGGGAATATCTGTACACTGACCGGTGTCTCTCAGTCCCTCTCACTCAGGGGGATATCTGTACACTGACCAGTGTCCCTCAGTCCCTCTCCCTCAGGGGGATATCTGTACACCGACCGGTGTCTCTCAGTCCCTCTTCCT
The DNA here is from genome assembly GCF_048418815.1 of Hemitrygon akajei. Taxonomy (NCBI): domain Eukaryota; kingdom Metazoa; phylum Chordata; class Chondrichthyes; order Myliobatiformes; family Dasyatidae; genus Hemitrygon; species Hemitrygon akajei. The sequence goes on along the minus strand of NC_133148.1, from coordinate 22,841,744 downwards.
CAGGGGAATATCTGTACACTGACCGGTGTCTCTCAGTCTCTCTCCCTCAGGAGGATATCTGTACATTGACGGTGTCTCTCAGTCCCTCTCCCTCAGGAGGATATCTGTACACCGACCGGTGTCCCTCAGTCCCTCTCCCTCAGGGGGATATCTGTACACTGACCAGTGTCCGTCAGTCCCTCTCCCTCAGGGGGATATCTGTACACTGACCAGTGTCCGTCAGTCCCTCTCCCTCAGGGGGATATCTGTACACTGACCGGTGTCCCTCAGTCCCTCTCCCTCAGGGGGATATCTGTACACTGACCGGTGTCCCTCAGTCCCTCTCACTCGGGGGGATATCTGTACACTGACCGGTGTCTCTCAGTCCCTCTCACTCGGGGGGATATCTGTACACTGACCGGTGTCTCTCAGTCCCTCTCCCTCGGGGGGGATATCTGTACACTGACCGGTGTCTCTCAGTCCCTCTCACTCGGGGGGATATCTGTACACTGACCAGTGTCTCTCAGTCCCTCTCCCTCCACATACTGATTTCCTCTCTCTCTCTCTCTCTCGGTCCCTCAGACAGCATCACCTACTTCGGACAGAAGTTCTGTGTGGTGGTCTATCCTGAGGAGTCGGCCCCTGAGGAGGCACAGGAGCTGTGCCAGCTCTCCGACAGCCTGAAGAACGTCGACAGCACCAGTTCCCCAGGGACCTTGGCCTGAGCCCGGCCTCCGGGGCGGGATGGTGGGGGGAAGCGGGCCTCGGGAGACACCTGGCCCCCTCCGCTCCTCAGCTGGCCATTCCTCCTGAGGTGAGGAGAAGAGGGAGGTGATTAAGGAGTCCTGGACTTTGGGTAGGGCTGGTGTTCCGGGGAGACCAACAGTAGGGAAGTGAGCAGAGTCAGGGTCAGAGGACTGGGTTGTCATTCAGTGCTGGGGTCGTGGGGGAGTTTGTCACAGAGCCCAGAGGGTGGGGATGGCGAGGATCGGTATCCGGAATGGCCTGAAGCCTCTGACCTCCCTCCCGGACGCCACTCAATCCTGCCCCTGAGGCCTGCAGCTTGACTTTTCATGTTGGGACCTTCCTGGAGACCCAGCCATGACAGCAAATCGGCAGGACTGTCTTTTGGGAGCCCGGTCGAAGCCGTTGCAAGCCACAGGGCGAGGTCTGGTGCCTCTTACCAGCTGCGGATACAGAGCTGGTTCCCCGACTTCCTGCAACAATTCATCCAGGTGAGAGGGTTCACTTGTCTCGTCCCCTCTATCAGTCGATTTGCAGTGTGTCTCCATAACCTCCTGGCCACCATTTGCAGTTTCTCAGTCCCACGACAACTGCCAGTCATAACCTACTGACCTCCAATTGGAGCATGTCTGCCACCCCGCCCCCAACAGACTGCCATTTGCAATGTGGCTTAGACCTTGAACAGTTGCCTTTTACAGTCTGTCTACTGCCCACTGGCTGCCATTTGTAGTATGTCTTTCCCATTGGCTGCCATTTGCAGTGTGTCTGCCCCACACTGGCCGCCATTTGCAGTGTGTCTGCTCCCTACTGGCCGCCATTTGCAGTGTGTCTGCCCCACACTGGCCAACATTTGCAGTGTGTCTGCCCCACACTGGCCACCATTTGCAGTGTGTCTGCCCCACACTGGCCGCCATTTGCAGTGTGTCTGCTCCCTACTGGCCGCCATTTGCAGTGTGTCTGCCCCACACTGGCCGCCATTTGCAGTGTGTCTGCCCCACACTGGCCGCCATTTGCAATGTGTCTGCTCTCTACTGGCCGCCATTTGCAATGTGTCTGCTCTCTACTGGCCGCCATTTGCAGCGTGTCTCCATACCCTCCTGGCCTCCATTTGCAGCGAGTCTGTCTCACGCTGGCCACCAATTTGTGCCGTGTCACCTTTACAGCAGCATCACCATCACAGCAGCCTTGTCCGGGAAGTGGGGTGGGTCCCTGGGCTGAGGTACCCCAGTTCCTACAGCCCTCCCAATCTGATGTCGGTCTCCACTCCACACCTCTGAGGGAAGCTCCCCACAACACTAACACACAGGCATTTTACAAGGATGGTGCAAGCAATCTACGGTGCTAAACTTCAGCAAGAATTAGCTGGCGCTGCAGAAATCGACATTTATTTAAATGCTGCCATAAAGCAGTAATCTGTTTGTTTATCTCTGTAAGAACTGTAATCCTAATTAAACTTTGAGTTTTATTATTCATTTACTTGTCCTCTCCTGGACTGTGGCCTGGGTGAGGGGTTCAGAAATCCTGGCCCAGTCCATCTGCAGCAGGAAGAGGCCACTCGGCTCCTCCCTGTGTGCTGTCTGATTCTGGAACACGGACTCAAGGGAGACTGCAGATAACAGGAGAAAAATGAACAGTCGATGATTCGGTTGAGACCCTTCATCATGACCCATTCTAGAAGACTGTGACCCCCCCCCCCCCAATGGAGAATCCATTTCCCTCAACTATGAACAACCCCAAGTCTCTGTAACACCACCCTTCGAAGAAGAGAGTTCTAAATTCTCCTACAGGAAGGAAATACTCTGTCGAGACCCCCACCTCAGGATGAGACCCATTTCACTTTAGTCCCCTCTCCTTCAAATGGATGTTATTCCAGTCCGTCCGACCACTGCTTACGAAGCAACCTCATCATACACATATGGAGTGGTCCAGTAATCAGGTTTAATATCCCCCAGATATGTTGTGAAATTTATAGATCTTAAATAGTTAAATCAGTAGTCCCAACGAAATAGAAACAAAAATGATGTGAGGTAGTGTTCACGGGTTCAATGTCCATTCAGAAATCGGATGGCAGAGGGGAAGAAGCTGTTCCTGAATCGTTGAGTGTTTGTCTTCAGTCTTCTGTACCTCCTACCTGATGGTAGGAATGAGGAGAGAGCATGTCCTGGATGATGGGGGCCGCATTTCTGAGATGTCCTGGATACTATGGAGGCTGGTACCTGTAAGTTTACAACTCTGCGGGTTATTTCGATCCTGTGCAGTAGCACCCCACCCCATACCAGACAGTCATGCAGCCTCAGTGGAAAAAGCCCACTTACATTTACCCCTCATACTTTTGTATACCTCTATCAAATCTCCTCACCTACAGTCCTTATAACTCAGGTCCTCTGTATCTGGCATCATCCCTGTAAATTTCCTTTGCACTCTTTAAACCTTTCCTGTAGGTAGAACATAGAACAATACAGTACAGGCCCTTCGGCCCACAATACCTTCCTCTAATAACCCCCATGAACTTCCCACCCCTTACCTTAAAGCCATGTCCTCTTGTACTGAGCAGTGGTGCCCTGGGGAAGAGGCTCTGGCTGTCCACTCTGTCTATTCCTCTTAATATCTTGTACACCTCTATCATGTCTCCTCTCATCCTCCTCCTCTCCAAAGAGTAAAGCCCTAGCTCCCTTAATCTCTGATCATAATCCATACTCTCTAAACCAGGCAGCATCCTGGTAAATCTCCTCTGTACCCTTTCCAATGCTTCCACATCCTTCCTATAGTGAGGCGACCAGAACTGGACACAGTACTCCAAGTGTGGCCTAACCAGAGAGTAGGTGACCAAAACCTTCACACAAAACTCCAAATTAGGCCTCACCAATGTCTTATCCAGCTACAATATAACATCCCATCTCCTGCTCTCAATACGTTGATTTATGAAGGCCAATGTGCCAAAAGCTCTCTTTATGACCCTATCTACCTGTGATGCCACTTTCAATTGAATTATGCAGCTGTGGTCCCAGATCCCCATGTTCTACCACACTTCCCACCCTCCAAGATGTTGACACCCAGGAACCTGAAAATGTTCACTCTTTCCGCGACTGATCCATCCCTCGATGAGGATTCCTCTGAACACGCCCGAACGGGGGTGGGGGGGGGGGGTGGAATTCAACTCTCGCCGCGTCTCGACCACCTGCATCACTGCCTGGAACGGGAACTGTACTTCCCTCAATCGCAGGACTCTGCTGACAGCCTAGCGCATCTGTAAATATGTACTACTCACTATTCAGGACATTTACAAAGACAGGTGTGTAAAAAGGGCCCCGAGGATCATTGGGGACCTGAGTCACCCCAACCACAAACTGTTCCAGCTGCTACCAAACGGTACCAAAGCATTAAAGCCGGGACCAACAGGCTCCGGGGACAGCTTCTTCCACCAGGCCCTCAGACTGATTAACTCCACTGACTATATTACACTGACTGTTCTATTTATTATAAACTACTATGACTGCCCAGTTAGAGACGTGAAGATTTTTACTCATGTATGTGAAGGATGGAAGAAATAGTAAATTCAATGTAGAAAAATGGGATGGGATTTTATAGACACATCTCAAATCAGTAAAGTGGGAGATAAAAGAGGCAGGAAAGTTGATGGGTGAGACTAGAACTAGGGGATATCGGTGGAAATCGATTTCAGACGAACTACTTTTCCTAGAGAATGTGTGGAATTCACTCCCCTGGGGGCAGTAGAGGCTGCAGAATTAAATATATTAATGACAAGCTGAAAGGCTACGGAGAAAAGGCAGGTGGAGGTGAATTCGGCCATGTTCTGATTGAATGGCAGAGGCCCGAATGGCCCACTCCTATTTTTCACATTTACCGGTTCCCCGACCTCCTCCTCCTCCCTCCCCAAACTGACAGAGGCCACAGCCAGCCGTGGATGGTCCGGTCACACACAAGACACACATAACGAGCCGGAACAATGGGGCCATTGGGCTCTCGAGTTTCTGAGTCTGGGATTCAGCCCGGAACTGGTTCACGGCCGTAACACGATACCCTGCGGCTACCCCACAGGCATTCCCCGGGGGGGGGGGTGGGGGGCAGGGGCTGCTTCTCAATCCGCATTTTCGATTTGCAGAGCATGAAGAGATTTTGATTTTCACTTTGAGAGGCTCTCCCGCTATCTTCCTCCTCGCCGTTCTCTCCCCATCTCACTTGCAGAGCAAATGTCACCTCGCGCACGCACACACACACACAGGTACACACGGTCACACCCACAGGAGTGACACGGACACACACAGGTACACAGGAGACACACTGACACAGACACAGGAGTGACACGGACACACACAGGTACACAGGAGACACACGGACACACACAGGTACACAGGGGAGACACACGGACACACACAGGAGACACACGGTCACACCCACAGGAGCGACACGGACACACACAGGAGTGACACGGACACACACAGGAGACACACGGTCACACCCACAGGAGCGACACGGACACACACAGGAGTGACACGGACACACACAGGAGACACACGGTCACACCCACAGGAGCGACACGGACACACACAGGTACACACAAAAAAAAGAGACAGACACGAGTTGCACAGAATCTCACGCTCGCTAACTCACAGTGATGGGCAAGTGCTGCCCCCTGCTGCACAAAACCAAATTCAGCCTCTGCAGGAAGTCGACTTCCTAGGGGGAATTCACTTGCCCCTGCCCGGCTCCTTTCACCCCTTCATCAGAATTATCTTTAACCTCATCTGCCCCAGTCTCTACCTCACACATTGAGGGTCCCTCTCACGCACGGAGGAACTCAGAGTCTGGTCTCACACACGGAGAGATTAGCACAAAAGCACCTTTATTAGATATTAAAATGAGCAGGGTAGGAGCTGAGGACAGATGGGGGTAGTGGTGGGAGGGTGGAGGATTGAGGGAGGGAGGGGTGGTGGATACAGTGGGGTGGGATTGCTCAGAGAGGGCAGATGATAAAGTGAGAGGGTGAGGAATTGCAATGAAATGGCTGACTGGGAAGGAGGGAGCCCTGCAATGAGGAGGGGGGGAAGGGAGTAAGTGGATGGGATGGAGAGATGAGGGGAATGGGGAGGAGAGGGGTGGGGGATGAGGAGAGGGGCGAGGGGGATGAGGGGAGGGGTGAGGAGGATGGGATGGGGAGATGAGGGGGATGGGGATGGGAAGGCGGTGAACTTCTATTCGCAAGTAGAAAGAAACACGGCCATCTCACAGCCGGGCTCTCGTGTCAAGTTGCTCAGAAACGGCTGGCGATCAGGGCCATCATCCACTTGGGTGCCTTGATGAAGTCTGGCAGGAGGGCGCCGAGCCAGGTCAGGCCGGGTACATGCTGCAGCAGGAACCGCAGCGATCGGTACTGCACCACGGGCTGTCCTGCGGGAGCACAGAGACAGGGAACGTCACACTGGGGTCAGCAGCCTTACCTCCCCGTGACCCGTGGCAGGGTCAAGGTTCAAGACCCGTGTCAGCGCTGAACCTCTGCAGCTACACGATTGGGTAGAGGACTCCAGTCAGCCCATCACTTCAGCTGCCCCATTCAATTGTGCTTGATTTCTATCAACCCCATTCTCCCATTTCTCCTCATCACCCTAATCCTCTCGGTGATGAAGAACCCAACAATCGCTGCCTTAATTGCACCAGAACATCACCGTCCGTCACCGTCCGTGACCACCCAGACACCGGCCGTCACCGTCCGTGACCACCCAGTGACCGCCCGTCACCGTCCGTGACCACCCAGTGACCAGCCATCACCGTCCGTGGCAGCCCAGACACCGCCCGTCGCCGTCCGTGACCACCCAGTGACCGCCCGTCGCCGTCCGTGGCCACCCAGTGACCGCCCGTCACCGTCCGTGGCCGCCCAGTAACCGGCCGTCGCCGTCCGTGACCACCCAGTGACCGCCCGTCACCGTCCGTGGCCACCCAGTGACCGCCCGTCACCGTCCGTGCCCACCCAGTGACCGGCCGTCGCCGTCCGTGACCACCCAGTGACCGCCCCGTCACCGTCCGTGGCCACCCAGTGACCGCCCGTCGCCGTCCGTGGCCACCCAGTGACCGCCCCGTCACCGTCCGTGGCCGCCCAGTAACCGGCCGTCGCCGTCCGTGACCACCCAGTGACCGCCCGTCGCCGTCCGTGGCCACCCAGTGACCGCCCGTCACCGTCCGTGGCCACCCAGTGACCGTCCGTGACCACCCAGACACCGGCCGTCACCGTCCGTGGCCACCCAGTGACCGGCCGTCACCGTCCGTGGCCGCCCAGTGACCGCCCGTCACCGTCCATGACCACCCAGTGACCGCCCGTCACCGTCCGTGGCCACCCAGTGACCGGCCGTCACCGTCCGTGACCACCCAGTGACCGCCCGTCGCCGTCCGTGGCCACCCAGTGACCGCCCGTCACCGTCCGTGACCACCCAGTGACCGCCCGTCACCGTCCGTGGCCACCCAGTGACCGCCCGTCACCGTCCGTGACCACCCAGTGACCGGCCGTCGCCGTCCGTGGCCACCCAGTGACCGCCCGTCACCGTCCGTGACCACCCAGTGACCGCCCGTCACCGTCCGTGGCCACCCAGTGACCGCCCGTCACCGTCCGTGACCACCCAGTGACCGCCCGTCACCGTCCGTGGCCACCCAGTGACCGCCCGTCACCGTCCGTGACCACCCAGTGACCGGCCGTCGCCGTCCGTGGCCACCCAGTGACCGCCCGTCACCGTCCGTGACCACCCAGTGACCGCCCCGTCACCGTCCGTGGCCACCCAGTGACCGCCCGTCACCGTCCGTGGCCACCCAGTGACCGCCCGTCGCCGTCCGTGACCACCCAGTGACCGCCCGTCGCCGTCCGTGGCCACCCAGTGACCGCCCGTCGCCGTCCGTGACCACCCAGTGACCGCCCGTCACCGTCCGTGACCACCCAGTGACCGGCCGTCACCGTCCGTGGCCGCCCAGTGACCGGCCGTCACCGTCCGTGGCCGCCAGACACCGGCCGTCACCGTCCGTGGCCGCCCAGACACCGGCCGTCACCGTCCGTGGCCACCCAGTGACCGGCCGTCACCGTCCGTGGCCACCCAGTGACCGCCCGTCACCGTCCGTGACCACCCAGTGACCGCCCGTCGCCGTCCGTGGCCACCCAGTGACCCGCCCGTCACCGTCCGTGACCACCCAGTGACCGCCCGTCACCGTCCGTGACCACCCAGTGACCGCCCGTCGCCGTCCGTGACCACCCAGTGACCGCCCGTCGCCGTCCGTGACCACCCAGTGACCGCCCGTCGCCGTCCGTGGCCACCCAGTGACCGCCCGTCGCCGTCCGTGGCCACCCGAGTGACCGCCCGTCGCCGTCCGTGGCCACCCAGTGACCGCCCGTCGCCGTCCGTGACCACCCAGTGACCGCCCGTCACCGTCCGTGACCACCCAGTGACCGCCCGTCGCCGTCCGTGGCCACCCAGTGACCGCCCCGTCGCCGTCCGTGGCCACCCAGTGACCGCCCGTCGCCGTCCGTGGCCACCCAGTGACCGTCCGTCACCGTCCGTGGCCACCCAGTGACCGTCCGTGACCACCCAGACACCGGCCGTCACCGTCCGTGGCCACCCAGTGACCGGCCGTCACCGTCCGTGGCCACCAAGACACCGCCCGTCACCGTCCGTGGCCACCCAGTGACCGGCCGTCACCGTCCGTGGCCGCCCAGTGACCGGCCGTCACCGTCCGTGGCCGCCCAGACACCGGCCGTCACCGTCCGTGGCCGCCCAGACACCGCCCGTCACCGTCCGTGACCGCCCAGTGACCGCCCGTCACCGTCCGTGACCACCCAGTGACCGCCCGTCACGTCACCGTCCGTGACCACCCAGTGACCGCCCGTCACCGTCCGTGACCGCCCGTCACCGTCCGTGACCACCCAGTGACGGGCCGTCGCCGTCCGTGGCCACCCAGAGACCGGCCGTAGGCTTCCGTGACCACCCAGTGACCGTCCGTGACCACCCAGTGACGGGCCGTCACCTTCCGTTGCCACCCAGTGACCGGCCGTCGCCGTCCGTGCCCACCCAGTGACCGGCCGTCGCCGTCCATGGCCACCCAGTGACCGGCCGTCACCGTCCGTGGCCACCCAGTGACCGGCCGTCACCGTCCGTGACCACCCAGTGACCGCCCGTCACCGTCCGTGACCGCCCGTCACCGTCCGTGACCACCCAGTGACGGGCCGTCGCCGTCCGTGGCCACCCAGAGACCGGCCGTAGGCTTCCGTGACCACCCAGTGACCGTCCGTGACCACCCAGTGACGGGCCGTCACCTTCCGTTGCCACCCAGTGACCGGCCGTCGCCGTCCGTGCCCACCCCAGTGACCGGCCGTCGCCGTCCATGGCCACCCAGTGACCGGCCGTCACCGTCCGTGGCCACCCAGTGACCGGCCCGTCACCGTCCGTGACTACCCAGTGACCGGCCGTCACCGTCCGTGACCACCCAGTGACCGGCCGTCACCGTCCGTGACCACCCACATTCCCACCCCGACCTATCACCCTGTAAACCCAGACAGGCAGTGGGGGGGGGGGGCTCACCGTTCACGTCCACCAGCCCGTACTCAGAGGCCAGGTCAGAGGTCAGGTGCACTCTCCCCGATTTCTTCAGCAGCTTTCTGTCTGTGGAGCAGAGGAGGCGGCAGTGAGGGACGGGTGTGAAACTACAGGGGAACACGGGGTGAGGGACGGGTGTGAAACTACAGGGGAACATGGGGTGAGGGGACGGGTGTGTAATGACAGGGGAACACGGGGTGAGGGACGGGTGTGAAACTACAGGGGAACACGGGGTGAGGGACGGGTGTGAAACTACAGAACACGGGGTGAGGGACGGGTGGTGAAACTACAGGGGAACACGGGGAGAGGGACGGGTGTGAAACTACAGGAGAATATGGGGTGAGGGACGGGTGTGAAACTACAGGGGAACACGGGGTGAGGGACGGGTGTGAAACTACAGGGGAACACGGGGTGAGGGACGGGTGTGAAACTACAGGGGAACACGGGGAGAGGGACGGGTGTGAAACGACAGGGGAACACGGGGAGAGGGACGGGTGTGAAACTACAGGGGAACACGGGGCTGTGGGACGGGTTTGAAACTACAGGGGAACACGGGGTGAGGGACGGGTGTGTAATGACAGGGGAACACGGGGTGAGGGATGGGTGTGAAACTACAGGGGAACACGGGGTGAGGGACGGGTGTGTAATGACAGGGGAACACGGGGTGAGGGACGGGTGTGAAACTACAGGGGAACACGGGGTGAGGGACGGGTGTGTAATGACAGGGGAACACGGGGTGAGGGACGGGTGTGAAACTACAGGTGAACACGGGGTGAGGGACGGGTGTGAAACTACAGGGGAACACGGGGTGAGGGACGGGTGTGAAACTACAGGGGAACATGGGGTGAGGGGACGGGTGTGTAATGACAGGGGAACACGGGGTGAGGGACGGGTGTGAAACTACAGGGGAACACGGGTGAGGGACGGGTGTGAAACTACAGAACACGGGGTGAGGGACGGGTGTGAAACTACAGGGGAACACGGGGAGAGGGACGGGTGTGAAACTACAGGAGAATATGGGGTGAGGGACGGGTGTGAAACTACAGGGGAACACGGGGTGAGGGACGGGTGTGAAACTACAGGGGAACACGGGGTGAGGGACGGGTGTGAAACTACAGGGGAACACGGGGAGAGGGACGGGTGTGAAACGACAGGGGAACACGGGGAGAGGGACGGGTGTGAAACTACAGGGGAACACGGGGTGTGGGACGGGTTTGAAACTACAGGGGAACACGGGGTGAGGGACGGGTGTGTAATGACAGGGGAACACGGGGTGAGGGATGGGTGTGAAACTACAGGGGAACACGGGGTGAGGGACGGGTGTGTAATGACAGGGGAACACGGGGTGAGGGACGGGTGTGAAACTACAGGGGAACACGGGGTGAGGGACGGGTGTGTAATGACAAGGGAACACGGTGTGAGGGACGGGTGTGAAACTACAGGGGAACACGGTGTGAGGGACGGGTGTGAAACTACAGAACACGGGGTGAGGGACGGGTGTGAAACTACAGGGGAACACGGGGTGAGGGACGGGTTTGAAACTACAGGGGAACACGGGGAGAGGGACGGGTGTGAAACTACAGGTGAACACGGGGGTAAGGGACGGGTGTGAAACTACAGGAGAACACGGGGTGAGGGACGGGTGTGAAACTACAGGGGGAACACGGGGTGAGGGACGGGTGTGTAATGACAGGGGAAACACGGGGTGAGGGACGGGTGTGAAGCTACAGGGGAACACGGGGTGAGGGACGGGTGTGAAACTACAGGGGAACACGGGGTGAGGGATGGTGTGAAACTACAGGGGAACACGGGGTGAGGGACGGGTGTGAAACTACAGGAGAACACGGGGTGAGGGACGGGTGTGAAACTACAGGAGAACACGGGGTGAGGGACGGGTGTGAAACTACAGGGGAACACGGGGTGAGGGACGGGTGTGTAACTACAGGAGAACACGGGGTGAGGGACGGGTGTGAAACTACAGGGGAACACGGGGTGAGGGACGGGTGTGAAACTACAGGAGAACACGGGGTGAGGGACGGGTGTGTAATGAGAGGGGAACACGGGGTGAGGGACGGGTGTGAAACTACAGGAGAACACGGGGTGAGGGACGGGTGTGAAACTACAGGGGAACACGGGGTGAGGGACGGGTGTGAAACTACAGGGGAACACGGGGTGAGGGACGGGAGTGAAACTACAGGGGAACACGGGGTGAGGGACGGGTGTGAAACTACAGAACACGGGGTGAGGGACGGGTGTGAAACTACAGGAGAACACGGGGTGAGGGACGGGTGTGAAACTACAGGAGAACACGGGGTGAGGGACGGGTGTGTAACTACAG